>NC_037670.1:182642597-182735531 GCF_003255815.1 Theropithecus gelada
GGGGGGAGGAGCAGGTGTGGGGGTGCTGGGGAGAGGAGCAGGTGTGGGGGTGCTGGAGGAGGAGGGGCAGGTGTGGGGGTGCTGGGGGAGGAGCAGGTGTGGGGTGCTGGGGGAGGAGCAGGTGTGGGGTGCTGGGGGGAGGATCAGGTGTGGAGGTGCTAGGGGAGGAGCAGGTGTGGGGATGCTAGGGGGAGGAGCAGGTGTGGAGGTGCTGGGGGAGGAGGAGCAAGTGTGGGGGTGCTGGAGTGGGGAGCAAGTGTGGATGTGCAGAGGGGTGCAGCGGGGAGCAGGTGTGGAGGTGCTGGG
The DNA here is from genome assembly GCF_003255815.1 of Theropithecus gelada. Taxonomy (NCBI): domain Eukaryota; kingdom Metazoa; phylum Chordata; class Mammalia; order Primates; family Cercopithecidae; genus Theropithecus; species Theropithecus gelada. The sequence goes on from NC_037670.1 coordinate 182,642,904, forward strand.
GGGGAGGAGGAACAGATGGGGAGGTGCTGGAGTGGGGAATAAGTGTGGAGGTGCAGGGGTTAGAGCAAGCGTGGAGGTCTTGGGGGGAGGAGCAAATGTGGATGTGCTGGGGGGAGGGGCAAGTGTGGAGGTGCTGGAGCAGGTGTGGAGGTACTTGCCGGGAGGAGCATGCCTGGGGGTGCTGAGTGGGAGTGGGCGGGGCCGTCTGTGGCACCGGTCAAGGTACGGTGGAGAGGGGTCCCAGTGGAAGAAGAAACTCAGCCTTGGGAGCCAGGAAATGCTCTTGGTCTTGAGCAGCGGCACACAGCTGAGTGTGATGTGTCTGAAAGATCCCCTGGCTGTTGCATGGAAAATGGGGCAGGTAGGGGAGAAAGACTGAGAAATGGAGAGGGATGGTGGCTTGGACTGAGGGGACAGAGTTGAGGTAGACACATTCTCCAGTTAGGGCTCAAGGACTTGGTGTCTGCACGTGGGCTGAGGCAGTGGGAGGTGGCTGGTGCTGTCCGGGTCTCAGCTCCAGCACCAAGACAGATGATGGACAGACAGACGGACGAAGGGTGTGCCTTGAGGTCTCCATGTGACACAGAGGACGGGGGTGCAGTGGGATGAACTGGTCCTGAGCTCAGAGAACATCTGTATCAGTGACATACATCTGGAAACCAGGGTATTGATGGTATTAAGAACACCACATAAAAATAAAAAGTGATCAGAACCAAAACCCACATTATGCCAATACTGAGTCTGGTTGGAGGAGAAAACAGTGAAACCTTGGGAAATGGCGAGTAACGTGCAAGGAAAATACAGAGGAAGGCGCTACAGAGGCCAAGGAAGGATGGCCCACAATCAAGGAGAAAGGAAATGCATGGTGTTAAATGCCGAGTGGCTACAAGGAAAAGCCCAAGGGCTCCACTGAAGTCGACCCTGACCACCAGTAACGAACGCAACAGGAAGGGACACTCCAGTATCACCCTCAGCGTGTTCCAACGTTCAGGCGTCTCGGCAGCCCCCGCTGCACTTCTCAGCGCCCTGGTTAAAAACACATTTCAGGCCGGGCGCGGTGGCTCAAGCCTGTAATCCCAGCACTTTGGGAGGCCGAGACGGGCGGATCACGAGGTCAGGAGATCGAGACCATCCTGGCTAACACAGTGAAACCCCGTCTCTACTGAAAAATACAAAAAAAAATAGCCGGGCGAGGTGGCGGGCGCCTGTACTCCCAGCTACTCGGGAGGCTGAGGCAGGAGAATGGCGTGAACCCGGGAGGCGGGGCTTGCAGTGAGCTGAGATCCGGCCACTGCACTCCAGCCTGGGCAACAGACCCAGACTCCGTCTCAAAAAAAAAATAAATAAATAAAAACACATTTCAAGTCTATTTTTCCTACACACGATTATCCTTTAGAAGAGCTGTTTTCGACATGCAGAGTATAATGTGCTGGGCAGAGGAGAGTCAAACTGAGCTGGGAGCAACAGGAAGGATGTCAGCTGCTCTGATGTAGCTGCTCGGAAAATGCGAGTGGAGACAGCAAATGAAAACAGTGCGTGACGTCTCCTTTCAAATTATCTGACTGCACACTGAACACCTCCCTTCAAAAGACAGAGAAAAAACAAATCACGAGTGAGCTAATGTAAAAGTTTTATTGAATAAATACATGCACTGTCATGTGAAATTAGTTGAACAGAAAGGACATTCTCTACTTTTTAACCCGCACCCCCCACCGTTGTTCTCTATTTGCAGTGGGGGGTCCAGCTGGAGGTGGAATAAACGCGGCAAACACAGAAGAAAACACACAGCTACATACAGGTCTACATTTGGCTTAGGTGCCTGAAAAAGAAGGGCCGACCTCTTGATAAAGAATGTCTGTAAAAGGAATTTTTACCGTGCAGAGTATACTATCATGGTAAATACAGTTACAAGGCTGCTTCTATTTTATTTATTTTTTGAGATGGAGTCTCACTCTGTCGCCCAGGCTGGAGTACAGTGGCACGATTTCAGCTCACTGCAACCTCCACCTCCTGGGTTCAAGTGATTCTCCTGCCTCAGCCTCCTGAGTAGTAGCTGGGATTACAGACGTGCACTCCACCACCACGCCTGGCTAATTTTTGTATTTTTAGTAAAGACAGGGTTTCACCATGTTGGCCAGGCTGGTCTTGAACTCCTGACCTCAGGTGATCCACCCACCTTGGCCTCCCAAAGTGCTGGGATTACAGGTGTAAGCCACCAGGCCCAGTCAGCTGCTTCTGTTTTAATCTGAACTTGGAAACACCTTCCTACTTTAAGGCACAGGATCAGGATAAGAACCCACATGTACGAGCTAACAGAGCTGTACTTCAAATTTACTAAGTTAATTCATTTTCCCTTCATTGGCTTGACTCAAGGTAGAAAAGTTAAAATTCCCTTTTCTTAAACTAATTATTTAAAACTGAAAATTAACATTCTGAGAACTCAAGAGTGTCTGACATTGCTGGGATCCTGGAGTGCTGAGTGTGGCCTCGAGGGTGGCTTCTCCCCTCCATGTCTGGGAGGTACTTCAGTGCCTCAGAATCACCCCCTTTCCTTCCTTCCTTTCTTTCAAAGAGAAAGGAGCCGGCTACTGGAGGCCAAGAACCTCCAGGCACTCAAGGCCCTGGAGACAGCCCTTCCGACTCCACTGCCTCAGGGCAGGCACGGTGCTGCTCAACCTTCCTCTGGGCTTGTACCTTTAATTGTGTCTACTCTGCCTAAGTGCTTAAATAAAGCCTTCCATTAAGCAAAATACACACAGAGCGGGTTACACACAGGACTGCAGAACTCAGATGGATGGGATGTTGGTAAAAATTACTGGCATGCTACAATTTCAATGAGTGCTTCTTCTTTATAGATTACGACAGAAGACTTTCAATAGACCTGATTTGTAAAAAACCTTCAACAAATCTTATACTATGGGAAAGCAACTAGATTTAATGTTATTACCTGTCTTCCATAAATACCGTAAATGTTTTGTGTGCATACGCGTACATATGTGTCTATAAAGGTACTGATATGCTTCCCAAATAATCCTATATACTAACATTGGAAATGGTTTATCAAGAGGCTTTACAGTCAAATGTCATTCAGTAGGAGACAGACTATACTGGTCTTTATGATTACATGAAATATGCTGTGAAGCTACAGACTCATTCTAAGTAAACCCATGGTTCAAAGTGGAAATTATAAATGGAAACAAAATTAAAATCTGTTAGAAGGGAGGGTGGGGAGACAGCCACCCGCCAAGGGTAGGTTACAAATGGAAGCAAAATCTAAATCTGCTAGAAGGGAGGGTGGGCAGACAGCCACTGGCCACCGGCCTCCGTCACAGGCACTTCGGTTTGTTTGGTCATGTGAGTTACCCACAAGTTGTGTAGTTCCATTAAACAAGCTAAGAGCTCCAATTTAAATTACAAAGCTCTATTTTCCTTAATATATTTATACATAGTTTTAAGATGTTCTCATGGCTATGGAAGCCATTTTCAGTATACAGCTTATAATATACACTTAATCGTCTACATATGTGCATCCTTTCTTTACAGACACTGCAACAGAGCCTCACCTCACAGGAGGTCTGGGGGACTCTTAAGTACATAAAAATGCTTTTAATAGTCTAAACAGAATAAAAATTGCATAACAATATCCCAATATTAAGGTTAGTCACGGCATAAAGTGAGGCAGCCTGGGAAGTGGCTGCTGAGAACAGCGGGGGCTGGACTCGCAGCTGTGGCGCCCCCAACCCTGGTGGTGGCCAGTGCACATTGGCTCACACGTCCCCCATCCTATGTGTGAGGTCACACTGGCTGCTCCTGACTATAACGAGATTGAGCTTCCAATTTTTAATGCAATATCCTGTCTACTCATCCCAATTTACCTCACAACCTTTAAAAGGGCAGCGTGCACCTTCCTTTTTTTATAGGCTGGGAAAACATTGAAAATTAACCGCTCATGACTGACTATTTGACAATAGCTTAATTGCTAACATGGAAAGTCTGTTCTTATAGTCTAGGAAAAGTACAAGGTGTCTGTATACTGTTTCATGAGTAAGTTACAACAGCAATTAAAATAAACATAAGATTTCATTTTTATATAAGAAATTTCAGATTAGTATAATATGATTTATGAACCATAATTCTCTTAATATCTTATATTACTCAGTTATAAAACATTTTTCTTCATAAGCCCTTCAACTTCTCAGTAATACATCCTTATATTTACGAAAATGTTAATAGTTTGAATACTTTATTTCATCATTCATAACGGGCAGAAACATACTAACATTTAATAATCTTTCAGCTTTTCTTTTTAAAAAGAAACACCACAAAATAGGTCACTGAGAACTTTTTACCGCAAAGATGAAAATGATTATTTGTCACAAGAATTTAATAAGTTTTAGAAGAAAATATATATATTTCCTTGATCTATTCCTTCTGAATTTAAACCAGCATGTAAAGATTATAAAAAATATAGAGTCTATTTACATAGCATAGTATACCTCAGTGATATATAAACAAGGCCATAGTAAAGCACAGACACATCCGGCCCCTACGGACACAGCTGAGCAGAGTCCACAGACACAAGAGCTACCACCACCCTATTGCACGTTGTAGGAACTGGCGAAACCCTAGAGGAAATCCAACATATAAAATTTAATGGTAATATTGGCCAACTTTGCCTAAAATGTCAACAACTTTATAAAACTATTAAGGTATGTATAACTAAATACATGAAATTATAAAAATAACATTGGTACGTCTGTGAGAGGGGGTGTTCCGGGCAGAGGTTGAGGAGCTATGCTGAAGAGGACCCGTCCTGCCTGGTGTGGCTATGTCATCACCTGAGGCCTCGTCCCGTCTTCCGTGAGGTCATACCTGAGAAAGACAGTGACAGGAAGGTGGTGACGGACACAGGACCAAGTATGAAAAGCCTATCAGATACGTGTCGGGTTCCACCACTGTCTGTGGGGGACACTACCCACTGGGCGGGGAAAGCGTTTTTAGCTACACGCTGGGGTTCTCTGTCTGTAGCAGGGACACTCACCACTGGGTCCAGCCTTTGGCAAGTTCTTCAGATGCCAGAGCAACCAATACCTGTGGGTTTTAAAAAAAAGTAGTTAAAGTAGGCTGGGCTGGGGGCACTGGCTCCCGCCTATAATCCAGCCACTTTGGGAGGCCAAGACGGGAGGACTGCTTAAGCCCAAGAGTTTGAGACCAGCCTGGGCAAGATAGTGAAACCTTGTCTCTACTAAAAATAAAAAAAAATTTATCCGGGTGTGCTGACATGCGCCTTGGTCCCAGCAACTCGGGAGGCTGAGACCGGGATTGCTTGAGCCCAGGATTCGAAGCTGCAGTGAGCCATGATCATGCCATTGGGCTTCAGCCTGTGCTTCTAGAGACCCTATCTCTAAATAAATACACAAATACATAAAGTAGGCTAAGGCGATGTCTTTTAGATCTTTTACCACTTCTTCTCAACTCTCTCATCTTCTGTCTTCGTCTAGGAATATGGACTCTCCTATTTTGAAGGTTCTTGTTTTTTCAATCTTTTCTACCCCTGTGAGCACCTGTAAGCTACATGGCTGAGTATATCTAAGAAATCCTTCATGCAACCAGCAGTCTTAAAATTCAGCTATGACAGAATATCAGTGGAGACGACTCACAGGAGCGTTGGCCCATGTGCCCTCCATGGCAGCACAGCTGACGAAATGATGCCTGTGACTCAAATCTCCTCCTCCCTAACTGAACTCTACTTTCATTCTTAAATAACACACCCACATGCCAAAGTTAAATGTGAATATGGACAAAGACTAGAAGAAATTCAGATAAATAAAGCCAATGAATTTCAGAAAAAGAGCAGAGCCGTCAGTTGAGGAGATGGAATTGTAAGAGATTATTTTCCTTCAATGTGATACTTGAACAAAAATTTGAAGACTTAAAAAAAAATCTTCAACTAGAAGTTCATGGTATTAGTACAGTTAATGAATCAATAATCTGAATCTGTAAAAACAATTAAAATAACTTAAAATATTTTCAGAAAGCACAGATGTTTTATTGACTGTCTTTATAGCCCACGATTTATAAACAAGCACTGACCTCGTAAGTTCACCCTTTCCGCTTACACAGATATGGTCTCAACACTGCACTGCAGGTAAATGTTCAATTTTACAAATCGCAGGAACTGATCGGGGATTTGTTTGGCACTTACTTTGCCAAGGAGCCCTTTGTCTTTGGACAGGAAACCGCCGCTGTTCTTCACGGCGACGTCGAGTGTTCTCCTCTGCACCTCTGGTAACGAAACACTGAAATCAAAGCTGAAACAGGAAACGAGAGCCTTACTTAACTTTATCCATCATTCTGTTGGATTTTCTCATAACTAAAAATGGCATTTCTGCTCATGAGATCATTCCAAATGTCATGTTTGTTTTTTATTATAAAACTGAGTTCTTCTACCTAATGTTTTCATCTGGCATTTCAGGAAGACTCAAAAACCAACATTTTTGTTGTTTCCCACACATAAAAAAAGGCTCTGGCACCCACAGATGTCTGGGTCCCACGGTCCCTGGCTCACTCATGGGTGGGTGAGGAGCATCTCTGAACATGTCTGACTCTTCCTGGGGGTTAAAATATGGGATAGTGTTGACAAAACAGCAATTCCAGAACAGCCCACTCACTCAGGCTTTCCAGCCACCCGTTCAGTCTTCAGGCCCTATTCCCACTCTCTCCAATAAAAAAAGTACGCGCCTGCAGCTTCACAGGAGGGACAAGGCCTCCAAAGCCCTCGTGATGCTCAGCCAGACGCTGCACTCAGTAGCCTGCAGGGCGTCTCTCCTGGGGGCTGGTGGGTGCCTGCCCCAGGCTACAGTGCTGGAAACCCAGATGGGCAAGTGGAGTCCCCAGATGCTTAAATGCTTCGGATGGATAGGAGCACTCTGCACAACCTCATCAGGGGCTGATGCAGGCCTGCCAGTTTCTGATGTGTGTTTTACATAAAGCTACTTGTATGAAAGTACAATGAATGCGGAGGATGTTTAAAGATGCAACGTAAACTGAATTAGCAGATAGCGACACCATACATAATAATAACTGTATTATTATCATTTCCCAAAACACGGGTGGGTTTCGAAGCACCAGGGGACAATTATGTAAGATACCAAATTGGTACAGATTGGCGGCTCTTTAAGTGGGGGCCAATGACCCCTGGGGGGGTCTCTTGAGACCCTCTAAGGACATTGCCAAATCACCCTGACCACAGAAGCAGACTCTAGCCTCTCAAGCCAGACCACTAAAGAGATGAGCAAAAATGCAGAATAATATTATTCTTTTCATTATTATGTTTTTTATTTTTGGAAATACAGTTGTTTTTTCAATATGTCATACTTTAAGATTTTTGGGGCTTATGTTATTTTAAAACAAAACTAAAAATAGATGTATCCTTAAATTTTCAGTTTTAATTGATAACATAGTTAAGTGTCGACAGAACCCCCAAAATGTCAGAACCCCCAAAATGTCAACAGACAGAACCCCCAAAATGTCAAGATACAATCCCCAAAATGTAAACAGACATAACCCTCAAAGTGTCAACAGATATAACCCCCAAAATGTCAATAGATAGAACCCCCAAAATGTCAACAGATAGAACCCCCAAAACTGACTTCTTCAGGGCTATCAATAACTTGATGTTTATTTAACCACTAGTCTCCGTGTCCACAGGGTTATAACTTGAATTTACTATATTTAGAGCTTCTACATAAAGGCCAAAATGCTTATTTGTTTTGAGATTTATGTTTGCTGAAATTTGGTTTCTGACTGAACTTCTCAACAGCTGATTTATGTGCTTCGGCCATTCAAAGGCACCATTTAGGGCCTTCTTAATCTGCCACTTCAACCAGGCAGTCTATCGTACCTTTGATCAAACACAGGATTTAACGTTTTCTTTGACACGTGTGTTTTCCTCCTTCCTGACCGCCTCTTGTCTGGTAATAAATACATGCGGACGTAGGGGTCAGAGCCGTCTTCAGAGAAGGCAATGAGGTTTCTTACAACACAAACCAGAGAAGACAAGGTATTAGGATCAAGAAAAAGAGAATTAGCAGCACATTCAGATGTGCTTTATCAAGCTTTGATTTCGTGTTTATCTAAAAACTGAGAAGTAACAAGGAACAGAATGTACGAGGCGCTTTTGCCTCCCCTGATGGCTGCCTGGTGGTGTCTCCCAAACTTCTTTCTTAGTGGCTTTCTCAGCGGCGACTTCGGCCTTCATTTCTTGAGCCCAGAGTTTGCAGGACGTTCTAAGTCCTTGGTCTCTGCTTGTAACAGAGTGATGGCTGTTGTTCCACAATGCTTCTGCTATTCTCTCTCTCACAGCCAAGCAAGCCAGGCCCCCAGGAGACACCCACAGACCTGCCTGGGCTGCTTGCCTCCACCCCACAATGCCTACTCCTCCAGATGGGGGCTGCTCCTTTGCCAAACGCGGTCAAGTGCCCGGCTGCACGGGCCCCCACATTCCTCGCTTGCTGACTGACCCCAAAGTCTAGTAGGGATTGTTTTGCTAGACTCCTCTCAAACAGTGTCCCCCACGGTCATTATCTCAGTGGCAAGAATATACGAACTTCTCAAGAGTGATGTATTGAACTCTACAGTTATATCATCTTTCTAAATGGTGCTAATTTTATTTTCCTATGTTTCCAACAGCTACTTATAAGCTCCAAATTTTTATATCATATTTTAAACCAAACGGGACAGAGAAAACGGCAATAAAAGGAAAATAGTTCATAAGCCCACAGTATCATTGCTAACCAAACGCAATTAAAGCAAGTCACCTGACTTTATACTTATTAAAATAATATAACGAACAAGTTAAAATAAATTTTTCCTGATGAGGCCAGTCATGGTGGCTCATGTCTATAATCCCAGTGCTTTGTGGGAGGCCAGGAATTACGAGACCAGCATCTCCACAAAAAAATTAAGAATTAGCCAGGCCTGGTGGCCTCCACCTATAGTCCCAGCTACTCGGGAGGCCTGGCCAACATGGTGAGACCCAGTGTCTACTAAAAATACAAGTTAGCCGGACGAGGTGGTGCACGCCTGTAATCCCAACTACCCGGGTGGCTGAGGCAGGAGAATTGCTTGAACCGAGGAAGCGGAAGTTGCAGTAAGATGAGATCGTGCCACTGCACTCCAGCCTGGGGGACAAAGTGAAACTCTGTCTACACACACACACACACACACACACACACACACACACACTCCTCCTGATCTAGGCTACACATTTGTACAGTATGCTACTGTGCTGAATACTCAGGCAATTGTGACATATTTATTTTTCTTTTTGAGACAGAGTTTCACTCTTGTTGCCCAGGCTGAAGTGCAATGGCACAATCTTGGCTCATAGCAACTTCCACCTCCTGGGTTCAAGTAATTCTGCATCAGCCTCCCTAGTAGCTGGGATTACAGGCATGCGGCACCACACCCGGCTAATTTTGTATTTTTAGTAGAGACAGGGTTTTTCCATTTTGGTCAGGCTGGTCTCGAACTCCAGACCTCAGGTGATCCGCCTGCCTTAGACTCCCAAAGTGCTGGGATTACAGGCGTGAGCCACTGCACCAAACTGTATCTATTTAAATGCATAAAATGTACATTAAAAATATGGTATGATCTTAGGGGACCGTTGTACTTCAGGAACCAAAACGTCATGTGACACAGGCAGTGTTGACACCCTTTATAAGCACCATCTGTGGGGGTTTAATTGCTTTGTCCTTTCTTTTTTTTTTTTTTTTTTTTTCTTTTTGAGACGGGGTCTTGCTCTGTAGCCCAGGCTGGAGTGCAGTGGCCGGATCTCAGCTCACTGCAAGCTCCGCCTCCCGGGTTCACGCCATTCTCCGGCCTCAGCCTCCCGAGTAGCTGGGACTACAGGCGCCCGCCACCTCGCCCGGCTATGTTTTGTATTTCTTAGTAGAGACGGGGTTTCACCGTGTTAGCCAGGATGGTCTCAATCTCCTGACCTCGTGATCCGCCCATCTCGGCCTCCCAAAGTGCTGGGATTACAGGCTTGAGCCACCGCGCCCGGCCTAATTGCTTTGTCCTTTCTAAATGAAACATAAATGGATGTTTGGTAATCCTAGAGGGGGGTATCTGCATCATCCTATCCAGCATCCACACTCAGCAGCAACGCAGCAGGCGCGTGGCAACCCCAGCCCCCACCTGCAGGCATGCACGACCACGATGAGCTTGTTTCTCTGTGAGCTGTGCCGGATGGTCAGCTGGATCTGCCCCAGTGGAGACTGTCCCAGGGTCGTCCCACTGTGGGAAAAGAGCAGAAAGTCACCAGCTTGCCTGAGACTGGAGAACGTGTGACTCATTGGTCTACTGTACACAATAAGATAATTTCCATTCATTTAGACAAAAAGAAGTCAAATTACCCATGAACTTATATGTAATTTGAAACTTCTGGGTACAAGTCAAACAGATGAGTATTTTACTTGAGGGCTCAATATAAATTAATTATTCAAAACTGACAGTTGTGTGTTTTTTTTTGAGACAGAGTTTTGCTCTTGTTGCCCAGGCTGGAGCACAGTGGTGTAATCTCGGCTCACTAATCTCCACCTCCTGGGTTCAAGCAATTCTCCTGCCTCAGCCTCCCGAGTAGCTGGGATTACAGGCGCCTGCCACCAAGCCCAGCTAATGTTTTGTAATTTTAGTAGAGACAGGGTTTCACCATGTTGGCCAGGCTGGTCTTGAATTCCTGACCTCAGGTGATCCAGCTGCTTCGGCTTCCCAGGCGTGAGCCATAGCATCCAGCCAACTGACAGTTTTTTAGTTAGGGTCCTGAGAACTAAAAATAAAATCCTAAGCCCCCACCCCACTCCCACATGAGTGGACCCAGGGGACCCCAGAGAAACCTTAAACACTGAGTTCCTGACTACAACAAGACGGGACGTTATTTATACCCAGTCCCTTCGCAGTTCAGATGCAACCACTGACTGGCATTAATGCTACAACAGAGATCGCAAGGCTGAAGGAACAGACTCTTTGTGGCAATAAGACACCAAGCTACAAAGAAGACCCAGGGCCATGCCAGGCAAGGGTAAGCCTCACACCCAACACTTACAGAATCAACTGGCTTCTACCAGCCACCAGGTGTCTCCTTCTCCAGCAGCTAAACAAGCACTGGCCTCAAGAGCAGCAGTGTTCAAGCAATCACAGCCTGTCCTGATCCAGAGGCCGACTCACTGACCGCTGCTTCACTGGCGCTAACTGCAGCTTTGACTGACGAGCAGCTGACTTCAGAACTTCCTCCTGATGGCTGACCCTGACCACAGACTGCTGTTGGCTGCTCTAGAGAGGCTGGGCACTCTGCGGCATTCCCAGCTCCTCCTGGAACCTGCTGAGGACATGCGCTCCGCACAAAGCTCCTGCCCTACCCTTCCTCCTTGGAGATGCTTCCGGACTCAGAGAGAGGCTGCACTTCCCAGCCTGTCAGGCTGGCCGGCCTGCAGGCTGCAACCCGCTAAGGAATAGTCTCCTTTCTAAACGTGCAGATCTTATGATTCACCAAGTGAGCACCCGAGGTTGAAACCACACAGTGTCCTTAGTACAAGCATCACCTCTGTGGTCCTTGTTAAGCAGTTTCTAGCCTGTCCTACCCGAATCTGCGTGTCCCATCTCAAAGCCTCATGCAAGTCACGTGCTCTCTTCCCATCTGAGACTGCAGTGCCCTTCCTTCCATTTCTCTCTGCTCAAGGATGGAACACAGACCCCCAAAATGACAACCGGTCTTGTTCAGTGGCCCCTAAGATCATTTCTACTTCCCAAATTGAGCTCCTGAGAAAAAGTCGTTCCTTGTTTAAAATTCTATTTCCTTCTGGAGCAAGAGAGAAGGAATGTTTTCTTCTTTCCAAAATAGTGGACGTGAGAAAGCATGAAAGAAAAAAGTGAGTGTGGCTCAGAGGAGGGTGGCTGTGCAAGCCCCACAGTCTGCGTGTGCTTTTTCTAACAGCTCAGAAGCAAACATGCTTCCACCTTTGCCTCCATTTCTTTTACTATTTTCTTATCACTCGACACACCTCTTATAACTCCACATAGGGAGAACTATTTCAAGGGTTAATTTTGTTTCTTCCACCAAGGTTAACATCTGAAGCTTGTCATAGCTACAGATGACTTTTTCCTCCTTATCTAAAGAAACCCTTAACACAACTATGTGTCGCGGGGCTTAAATAAGGAGCCAACACAGATATACAAACACAAACCCAAGAGACTGGGCAGCAGCGATGGGATCTGACTGCGTGAGAAGAGCAGGTTCTGTCCTCGCACAACGGGGAAGCCAGGGCTTCTCCGGGCCACAGCGAGGCCCGCGGGCCAGTTCTGCGTCTGTCTTCCTGGCGGGAGCCCAGGCACACAGCAGCGTCCCGGCGCTGCCTCCTGTCTTTCCTATTGTGAAACCTATTACTCCATCACGTTTTAATATTTAAATGACTAAATCCTAGAAAACCGCAGGTTTTATTTCCCAAGTCCAAGACGCAGTGAGCACAACAGCAACACAACCTTTAGTGCTTTCAGTTAACGCAAAATGACTCCTCCCCCCCCCCAAGCACGCCGGCCTCCTGCTCTGCTGCGTTCAACCCACTCCCCCAGGGTGGGCGGCGCGTGCTCTGCTGCTGAGAAACAACATGGCGGCACTTAGTTACTTTTCCAGCTGCCTCAGCCGTTGCCGCAGCTCCTGGGTGGCGATGGGCAGCGAGATGTCCGAGGCGATGCTAGGGGTGGGCTCCTTGGCCGAGATGTGGCCTGGGGAGGCCAGGAGGCTGGAGGAGCTTCTGCCCAGGTCGTGCAGCCCCTGAGGGCCGGCCTCAGGGGGCTGGGCCTTTTTTTCCACACCAGGCTTATCACTGCCCCCAATGACTGGTGTGGATGGAGCTGTGTTGCTGCCGCCAGGGCCTGGAGACCCAGACATATGAGATTTGACGGATGTTTTCCTCCCCTCTTTGGACACAGAGGGCCGTTTGACTTGAGCTGAGTGTTGGTGGTCGGGAGGCCTTTCTCGCTTTTCCAGATGGAGCACCTAGAGGTGGACACAAACACAAACATTAAACTTGGTGACCCTGGTAACATTCTAATACTGGAACAGCTTGGGATGTCTTTATCTGCAAACATTTCTTTAAAACTTAGCTCGAACTTTTTTTTTAAAGGAAAGTTTAAGTAACCAAAATATCACTTCTGTGATACAAACACCACTTTTTCCCCTAGAGATGGGGAGACTCACTAAGCTGCACAGGCCGGAGTGCCATAGCTGTCCACAGGTGTGACCATCGCGCACTACACCCCAAGCTCCTGGCCTCAAGAGATCCTCCCGCCGCAGCCTGCTAAGTAGCTGGGGCATCACACCTTCAGGCTCTGGTGGCAGCAACAGGGTGGTGGCAGTGATAAGCCTGGACGGTGTGGAAGGGCAGGCCACCCCCCTGAAGCTGACCCTCTGGTGCCACACAACCTGGGCAGAAGCTCCTCCAGCTTCCCCAGGCCACATCTCAGGCAAGGAGCCCCCCAAGGCACTTCTGTGTATTCCTCTAGTCTCTTCCGTTTGCACGTATTTCTATGCAATTGTGGGAAAACGTTTTTACTTCAAGAGCCCAGAGTCGCGTTTCCTCGACAGAAGACCAAATTCCATATTCAATAAAGGTGGTTTCCACCCAGCGTCCCCAGAGGAAGGAAGAAAGTCCAGAACCCTTGCTATCCAGCAAGATCACTCTAAACAACCTGGCATGAGTGCAGGAACAGGGGTACCCGCAGGACCCGGGGTCTCCCAGTTGCTCCTGTGTGAGCACAGGAGCAGGGGGTACCCAAAAGGCCTGCGGTCTCCCAGTTATGTGGTCCCTGGGCTGGCTTGAGCAGAGTCTACACCTTGTAAATCACTCCCTTCTGGGGTGACTGTGATAGCTTAAAGATTTTTTCTGGTTTTAGGAAATAACGCCGCAGTGAACATCTTTATGTTCCTGGTCTCCCCACACTTTGTATCACAAAACAAGAGTCAGGTTTCTAGAAGAAAGGCCAAGGAGCCTTCAGATGAATGGCTCCAGGATGCCGCAGCTCCCTCTGGAGAGGTGTGCGACACCCCCAGTCTCTGCCAGGGGCAAGGAGGCTGTTCCCATTGCCCTCTCAACAGAAGTCATTTGTTTTAATTTTCTAAAAAAGCTGGCTCTTCATTTTAATTTGCATTTCTTTGATTCATGAGTTTTAGTGTTTCTCCATATGTTTGCCAGTTTTACTTTCAACATTTCCTTAGCTATTTACAAATGAATCACCGTTTATTTTGGACAAAAAGTATTTTTTTCCTGTAAGTTCTACTGTCTCATGGAGTTTTAAAAAATTCTCTCTTCTGAACAACCTTTGAAAAGTTAGACTCAGGAGAAAACCTTGTTGATACCAACAGTAACACTTTCCGGGCCAAAGGATAACGGTAAGGTTGCTGGGTTCACAGGAAAGTACTGTGAGTAGCCGTGGGCCTGCTCAGGCAACCTGGAAATGTGGCCTGTTCTATGGCTAAGTCCCAGCCTTTGTCTTCTCCCCGGAGCCCTCTGATACCCAGCAACAGTGTCTCCTCCCTGCACCGGCGCCCTCCTGTGGCCCCGAGCTGCAGCCGACACAGAGCTTTCTTCACCGGCCTCATGCCCGGGGCCCACAGGTATCCCTGCCAGCACCGGCCTCCCCATCCCCTATGGTGTTCACTGCAGGACAACACGATACCCAGAGGGCAATCTTCATCTTGATGGTGCTGTTTGGACCCGAGTTACTGAGCTGGAAGCGCTGGTTCAGGGTCATGTCCTCACTGGTGAGCAGCTGGCTGAGGGGGACCTTCAGGTTCCCCAGGGAACACTGGTGCTGCTCGTCTCTGACCTGCAAAACACAGGGTAGAAACACTGGCGTAACTAGGATCATGTCTGCAGAACCTTTCTACGTTTTCTAAGCTCCTGACCTTTTGTTCTCAGAGATAGGAACTTAGAAAATGTAGAAAGGAGCCAGGTGGGGTGGCTCACACCTGTAATTTCAGCACTTAGGGAGGCTCAGATCACCTGAGGCCAGGGGTTCAAGATCAGCCTGGCCAACATGGCGAAACCCTGTCTGTACTAAAAATACAAAAAATTAGTCGGGTGTGGCGGCACGCACCTGTAGTCCCAGCTACTTGGGAGGCTGAGGCATGAGAATCACTTGAACCCGGGAGGAGGAGGCTGCAGTGAGCCGAGATCGCACCACTGCACTCCAGCCTGGGTGACAAAACTGTTTCAAAAACAAACAAACGTAGAAAGGTCCACAGACAATATTAGTCTGTAAGAAAGATATTTTTAAAAACCCAAACATATTTCAGTCATATTCTCTTAAGTAGTGTTTCCATAATGATTAACATGGTACAAAATCTCTCCCGAGAAAGACACAAAACACTGTTAACAAGCAAAAGATCTGCTATTTCCTCATTATAGATCACAATGAGCACAGAAAGAAATGATGTAATAATGACAAATGAGAAAAGCAATAATGACAATAATGACCAATCGGTTAGGAGAACCCTGGGTTAATAGGCAATAGTCTACCTGTCTTTTAATCCCTGGGAAAATGGTGGCAATACACATTCATAATGATATATAAAGTTTCTACTCCTGACATTTATGGAGACAATACATTTCAAAGTGCCTTTTAAACCTTCTCTATTCAAAATCCACATTAAAGAAAATTTATAGCATTTGCTTTAAATGCAAGGTAATTTTCCTATTTAAAAAAAAAAATAGAGGCGGATCTCACTATGTCGTCCAGGCTGGTCTCAAACTCTTGGCCTCAGTGATCCTCTCATCTCAGCCTCCCAAAGTGCTGAGATTACAGGTGTGAGCCACCATGCCCAGCCTCTTTTTCCTGAATAATAACCCTCCACATTATTTCTGTAACAGGAATTATTCCTGTTAGATGGCTGTAATAGCAAATAATTTAATCAAATAGAGTAAGAACTCTGAAGGTTTCTCAGGCTATACAAAAGGTCAGAGAAATTAACCCATAGCTACTCAGGAAAACCTAAAAGCTTGATTGCTTGTTTCTTTTTAAACTAAACTATAATCACAAAAGCAATTTTAAATGAAATAACTATGACAATGTTTGTAGAACTTTAAAAGCTATTTTTAAAATCCAAAGTCCAGTAAGCATAGATTATTTTGAGAATATATAAGTGCACTTTATGAAGGAAAAACCAGCTAGACAAAACACAAATCCTTTTGTACAAAACAGAATGTAAAAAAGTATCAGGTTGCTGCAAAATTAATTGCAGTTTCAACGGCAAAAACTGCAATTACTTTTGCACCAACCTAATAAAACGACCAACACAGAATAATGAGACAGGGCCAGGCAAGCCCAGAATGACCAGGTCTCCTAGGCCCAGCTGTTCACACACACCTATCAAGAGAGGTTCAAGATACAAGAAACAAAAACAGAGGCTGAGGAAAAAATATAAATTCAGAGATTTAAACACCACGCTCTTCATACCTGATACAAGAAGTAGTCTGAGAATTAGTAAGGTCCCAGAGGACCTGAGCAACGCCACCAACCACCCTGACCTACTGACATTCATGAGACACTCGCCAACACCAGAAAGGCACACAGCCTACAGGTGCATGTGGAGTGTGTCCTAGCACAGGCAGTGCTCTGGGCCATAAAGCTGGTCTCAAACATAAAAGGGCTCATGTCATACAAAGTACGTATTCTGATCACTATGGAATGAAATTGGAATCAATAATAGAAAGATTAAAAAAAAAACCCTGAAACATATGGAAACTAAGTAACACACCAAAATAACCCATACATGGGTCAAAGGAAAAAATTGAAAGGGAAATTAAGGAAATAATAATAATCAAAAGGAGACATCAAAAGAAGAGAAAACAAAACCACAAGTCAAAATTTGTGAGATGTAGCTAAAGCAGAATTCAAAGTGAAATTTCTTGGAGTAAATGCCTACATGATAAAAACAGAAATGTCTCAGGCTTCTTCTTTAATAAACTAGAAAAACAGAAGCAAACAAGACCCAAAGCGGGACTGAAATAATAATGATCGTAGTAGAAGTCAATGAAATAGTAAAAGAAAAGCAATAATGACAATTAAACAAAAAATTGGTTCTTTGAGAAAATAAAATCAATAAACATCTTGTAAGACTTATTAGGAAGAAAGAAAAGACAGGCCAGGCACGATGGCTCATGTATGTAATCCCAGCACTTTGGAAGGCCGAGGTGGGTGGGTGGCTTGAGCCCAGGAGTTCGAGACCAGCCTGGGCAATGTGGTGAAACCCCGTCTTTACATACACAAATACACACACACACCCCCCACTCCAAAACACAAAAATTAGCTGGGTGTGGTGGCATGCACCTGTAGTCCCAGACACTTGGGAGGCTGAGGCACACATACACACATACCCAAAACACAAAAATGAGCTGGGTGTGGTGGCATGCACCTCTAGTCCCAGCCACTTGGGAGGCTGAGGCGGGAGGGCTGCTTGAGCCCAAGAGGTCAAGGCTGCAGTGAGCCATGACTGCACCACTGCACTCCAGCCTGGGTGACAAAGTGAGACCCTGCCTCAAGAAAAAACAAAAAGATTTATTAATAAAGCACCAATAATAAAGACAATATGATACTGGCATAAAAACAGACATATAGAACAATGGAACAGAAGGAATTCAAGAAACAGACCCATACATATGGGCAACTGAGTTTCTGGAAAGTTCCTAAGCTAGTAAGTTAGGGTAAATAATAATCTTTTTAACAAAGACTAAACAACTGCACAACTGCTGAACAACTACACGGCCATATATAAGAAAAAGAGGCTGGGCACAGTGGCTTGCAACGGTAATCCCAGCACTTGGGGAAGCTGAAGTGGGAACATCTCTGCTTGAGCCCAGGAGTTTGTGACCAGTCTGGACAACACTGTGAGACTCCCATCTCTACAAAACACACAAAAAAATTAGCCAGGCATGGTGGTGTCTGACTGTAGTCCCAGCTGCTCTGGAGGCCAGGGTGGGCGGATCGCCTGAGCCCAGGAGTTTGAGGCTGCAGTGATCTGTGATTATGCCACTGCACTCCAGTCTGGGTAACAGAGTGAAACTCTGTTCTCAAAAACAAATAAAGAGGCCGGGTGCGGTGGCTCACGCCTGTGATCCCAGCACGTTGGGAGGCCAAAGCAGGTGGATTTCCTGAGGTCAGGAGTTCAAGACCACCCTGGCCAACATGGTGAAACTCCGTCTCCGCTAAAAATACAAAAAATTAGCCAGGCGTGGTGGCACGCACCTGTGATCCCAGCTACTCAGGAGACCGAGGCAAGAGAATCACTTGAACCCAGGAGGCGGAGGTTGCAGTGACCGAGATCGCACCATCGTACTCCAGCCTGGGCGACAGAGTGAGACTTCGTCTCAAAAAGAATGAAAAATTAAAAAAGAAAAACCCCCCAAATGTCTTACAAATTCAGTATTCAGAAGACAAATAACCTAATAAAAAAGACAGGCAAAAAAACTGAATAGACACTTCACCACAGAAAATATACAGACTGTAACCAAGCGTAAAAAGGTGCTCCACGTCATTAGTAATGACACTGAGACCACCCGGAAATACTCCCATCTACCCACTAACAGCACAGCACCGGATCCGGAAACACTCCCATCTACCCACTAACAGCACAGGACCGGACCCGGAAACACTCCCATCTACCCACTAACAGCACTGGACCCGGAAACACTCCCATCTACCCACTAAGAGCACAGCACTGGACCCGGAAACACTCCCATCTACCCACTAACAGCACAGCACCGGACCTGGAAACACTCCCATCTACCCACTAACAGCACTGGACCCGGAAACACTCCCATCTACCCACTAACAGCACAGCACCAGACCCCGAAATACTCCCATCTACCCACTAACAGCACTGGACCCGGAAATACTCCCATCTACCCACTAACAACACAGCACTGGCGAGACGTGGGGCCAGCTCGACTCACATGTACTTCGGTGGGAATGTAACGTGGCACAATCTCTTCGGAAAACAATTTGGCAGTTTATTAATAAGTTAAACATCAACCTGCCAATATGCTCCTGGGCATTTTACCCAATAGAATGAAGGCGTATGTACACACAGTCTTGTATGTGATATTCACAGATTTATCTGTAATAGGTCTAAACTGGAAAGAACCCAATCTTTTATCAATGTCTTATTCATGGGTAAATGGATGAGCAAATTGTGGTATATCCATAAATACTACTCAACATAAAAGAAAGACAAACTGTGGATATCTCCAACAACACAGGTAAACCTCAGAATAATTATCACCACAGAGACAACAAGAGTACATACTGTATAATTCTATTTATATAAAATTCTAGAAAATGTGAACAGTAGTCTACAGTGACCAAAGGCAGGTCTGTGTTTGCCTGGGGCTGGGGGAGGTCCAGGTTACAGGGAGAACAAGGGAGCTTAGGGGACGGATCTACCGATTGTCCTGATTGTGGCAATGGATCCCCAGGTGTATACATGGGTCACAACTCGGCAAATTGTACACTTTAAATACTCAATGATATTTCAACAAATTGGTTAAAAAATGCAAATAAAATACCTCAACTTCAAGGTCCTGGCGCTTGGGATTGTGAATGAAGAAAGTGAAGTTTTCCTCCCATACTGGTTCATTGGTTTTGTATCGAATCTGGAAGAAATATCCAATTAGCTCTGCGACATTTTCTGTGGGAAAGGGCTACTCATTTTATGTGTTTAGAAGCTTAGAATGAAAAATAAAAAGAAAATAAATAAAACAAAAAACTAGAAGCTTACGTTGACCTTCATTAAATTCCAAGACATGTATTTGCGGGTACACACTATTATATATTGACTGTGGACGTGTTGAAAAGATAACGAGACGGTCTAAAACATTTAGAGTGTGTCATGAGGCCCCAGCTTGTGTGCCCACAGATAAAGGCTTCGTGTGCGAGGCCTGGCCTCGGTTCTGTAATGACTTCTGAATCCATGTAATAGTGCCTCCGCACTGAGGGGGGTGCTGTACCTGGGCATGTCTCTAACACCGTTAACAGTTCAGTGAGTGACGGCCTCTAACTGTGAGTATTTCTTTTTTTTTTTTTTTTGCGGGGATTGGGGAAAGAGTCTTGCTCTGTCGCCAGGGTGGAGTGCAGTGGCGCAATCTCAGCTCACTGCAACCTCTGCCTCCCAGGTTCAAGTGATTTTCCTGCCTCAGCCTCCCAAGTAGCTGGGACTACAGGCACACATCACCATGCCTGGCTAATTTTTTTTTTTTTTGTATTTTAGTACAGACAGGGTTTCACCATGTTGGCCAAGATGGTCTCGATCTCCTGACCTTGTGATCCGCCCGCCTCAGCCTCCCAAAGTGCTGGGATCACAGGCGTGAGCCACTGTGCCCGGCCTAAATTTTGTATTTTTAGTAGAGATGAGGTTTCACCATATTGGCCAGGCTGGTCTCGAACTCCTGACCTCAAGGGATCTACTCGCCTCGGCCTCCCAAAGTGTTGGGATTACAGGCATGAGCCACCACACCTAGCCGCTAAAGTTATTTTTAAAAATGAATAGTATATTTCTTGCTATTTCAACTAGCTGGTTATCTATCAAATGACTGATTTAAGAAAAAAAGAGATGAAAAGCCCTGGTCTTGATGCCCACACTATCACACAACTGAATGTGTTTGCAACCTGGCATCCCCAGGTGAGATGGCAATACGGACAACACCCGCATGACAGGCACCAATGCTGAGTCTGGGGGCCAGTGCCTTACCTTGCTCTCCTGGGCCGTGTGCCCAACTGACATCTGGACAACAGGATTTGGGTTGCTGCTTATTTTCTTCCCTGACTACCCAAAACAAACAGAAAACAGACAAAATAAACACATTTTGAAATGGGTCTTAACTAAAAATGAAATTACTGGCTTATATAAGTAGTCACTTTTATTTATCTCTGATACTTAAGGGAATATCTGGGAACAATTTAATGGGAAAACATATGCTACACACACCCCAAACCATAACTACAAAACTTTCTTTTGCACACAAATTTTAAAGGTTAGGGCCTGGTATTTTTACAGCCAACTACTTTGGAAAACTGAATCTTCTAAAAATTCTTAATGTTAATTACAGTTTTCGAAAGTTCTTTTATTTACAAGGATAACGAAAACGAATAAAGTGCAATTAATGGAAACCAAAAACCACGAGGAAAGACAAATGTAAAAGAATGTAAAATTCAGAATATTTCTCTGGTGGGAATAAAAATAGTATAGTGTGTCAGATATATGGTTTTATGTTCTCAACTTAGTGTCTTCTGTTTGAGCATTTTTAAGCTTTCATATATCAAATCTTGCTTACCAGCTGCTAAATAATTTTGACTGGAAGAATAAACATCAGTTTAGAATCATATTAAAATTAAGAAGATACAAATATGAAGAAAAAATTCAGGAACAGGAAAAACGGTAAGAAGTGTACATGAGCACAGAGCTGATAGGAGAAAATAGTGAAACAGCACATACGTGTGACATGAGGTTTATTTATAACTTAGCCCCACAAGAAGATGCAGTTAAATGTCTGTGTTAGTGGAAATTAATTAGAAGGTGACAAAAATGTTTTTGAGTTAAATAATTTTAGAGTCAAACCTCAATACTACAGCAATGTCAGAAACAGGTGTCAAAATCCTATCATTATCGAAAGAAATATTACTAGCTCAAACCTACTGCGATAATCTATTTTCTGGTTCATCTTTCGGATGTGAATTCTGCAAAATGAAATAAGCACTGTTAAAAAAAGTTTTCAAGGCTACAGATTACTGTGGCAGAGAATACTAATTTTCCCCCTAAGTTAATTTTCTCCTTTTTCCTTTAATATTAGAATTCCCAAGTTTTAGCTGAGCACAGTCCTCTGTAAATAAAGATTTTGTTGGCGAACCTCCCTTGCAGTCAGGCACGGCCAAGTAACTAAGTTCTGGCCTCACAGGAGGCTGTGTCCCCTCGGGCCAGAGCCACAAGTAGCTCATGGCAGACCCCCAGGCCAGAACCCCCTGACTTCAGGGGAGATGAACTACTGCTACTTCTAAGTCAGTTCTATTGTCACAGATACAGAAGCCAAGGCTGCTCCTTAACTAATAATATAAACACTTCATCTCTGAAAAAGTGGTCACCTGTTCCTAGAGATTGACTGCATCTTGTCAATTTTAAAATGGATACTTTTTTTCCCCCAACTTTCTAACATCTCTGAAAGCAGAATGAATCTTAAATCGATAATATATACCTTTTTGGGGGAGGCTGGCAGTAGTGACAGTTGTCGCTGCCCTAACCAATTTATTTTGCTTCTATTTTCTGTTTAGGTATACCTGTCAGTGATATGATAAAACTATTCATCCTAAGCCGAAAATTCTCTAAGTATAAAATAAACACTGTCAAAACTTAACGGCATTTAAAATCTTAGTGGTTCATAAAATAATGTCTCTTAAAATGGATGATGTTTTCAATTCTATGAAATAAGGTTAAATCATTACGTTTTCTACTACAGTGCAATATTCAAAATACATCAGCACAAGTCAAAGGGACAAAGTATAATAAAAATATAAGGGTTAAGTCAGACTGTCTTGAACTTAAACCTCAAATCTATTTATCACTTGATTATTGAGACCTAAATACTGCATCTATCTGAACCTCAGTTTGCATGTTTACACAATGGGCATTTTTGGGATCTAAATTAGCTAATTTAATAACATACCAATTATGATATAATTATCCTAGCTACACTGGGTGCTTTCATATGTATTATTTTATTTAATGTATTCAACAATTCCATGAAGAGGATACTACTCCTTCTATCCTACGAATAACACAACAGAGTGGATGAAGTGTCCTGTTGAACAGGACACACTGCTTGCTGAGTAGTTGGGGTGTAATTTAAATAGAGTCTGATTTCAGGGCCTTCAGCCTTAACGTTATGTTCTCAGGTAGCAAAGAAGAGTCTTGATGTAATTCCTTCCAATGTTCTGGAGGGCGCAGTTGTTTCAACTAGTGTGCTAACTAGTACTCCACAGGAGGAACCTCTAGTAACCCACACCTAATCTCCCTGGCGCAGGACAAAGCGAGGGTTCGCAAACACCACACTATAAAGCAGACTCTGCCAGTCTCCTGCACTTTTGAAATCTAACTCATTTTTTCCAGATGAGACTGGATAAAAACAGTTCCTGTTTCTTTAGGATAGACAGAATTTTCTTTAAATAATTACATTTAAAATTCCCCACGTCCTCCCAAAATTAAAGCCTAAAATGTTCAAAGAAATTAGAGAAAAAAAATAATAAAACATTAAGTCATAAGAAAACTTTTTAACAATTTGCCAGAGAACACACGTGGATGTCATATTTTAGGGAGTGGAGCTTAGTTTTCAATAGACCTCATTTAATGAAATTGAAAGCTTCTCAAAAGATCTATCACCCAAACCCAGCAGCACCAAAAGCCATGACGTTGGTGACTCAGAGACGACCCTAACTCAACATATTGGAAGAGGTGATATTAAAATGCATATTCACAGTTCACAAGGCATACCTTTAAGTCATGATTTAAACATCAGTTAAGATTTTAAGTAGAACTTCTATATCACAATTTTCACAAATTCGAATCCAATTAAAATAGATATTTAAATCACCTTAGAGTTGCCTAAAGCCAACAGGAAAATAATCTAATTTATCATACAGTACTTTATAAAATTTACCTTCAAAGTTGACTTAAATTAGTTCTAACTACTAATTATTGGATAACAAAAGTAAGGTCTCTTCCACTAGACAATTAATTACTATATAAATATTGGAGGTAATTTGCCAATAAACTTAGGAGACAAAGTATCATCTCTTTCAATATGTTTTCATTAACTCTGTGACCTGAAGGGAAAACAGTTTACCTTTAAAGCTCTCTGAACTGCGGTCTTCTTCAAGACATCAGGGTTAAATTCTAATGGGTTACTCTTTCAAGTCAGAAGAAAACGAATACGCCAAGGGTTAATAAAACATGCAATGAAGTTTATGTAAGGTTAAAGACATGAGAATTTATGGGAATAAACAACAAAAATCTTTAAACAAAACCACCAGAATTACACAAACAACCAAACACCATCTATAAAATTCCTTATGCCCAAGACTTTATCTTAGAATGAACCTTTAATCCAAAGACAGCTCCTTATCCCCTACGACTAATATTCTTTTACTACCCCCACCCTCTTGATCCTTTGTGATTTCAAAAATACAAGAGTGGGACTTTAGGAAAGGGTTCTATTTACTATTCTCTGCTGAATAAACCCCTAAAATACCAATCATAATGAAAGGTTTTATTTGAAGCACAATCAATGGGCCACAGCCACCCAAGTCACTCTCAGGCCAGGTCAGGTCCTGGAACAGCTGCTGAGATGCAGCTTCCCAGCCACCGCCCAGCAGAGGAGCTACTCCTCTCTGCTCCTTGTCCTTTTCAGGGGTAGGAGTCAGGCTGGCTGCATCCCCACAGAAGCTTCTTGGGCTCTAAATACAGTCCTATGATTACGGGTTTTATGTTTACTTTTATTGATTTTTTTTCCAATTTGTTAGTTTCTTGCCCTCAAAAGGACAAGACTGAGTTGTTTTGCAAGCTCCTTCTAGGACTAGTATTCAAGATTAAAGAATTTATCATTTTAGTTGTAATTAACTTCAAACTTGTGACAAGCTGAACTGAAGCAAAAGATTTTATAATGAAGAAAGATGGATAACTAGCCTCTCAATCTTCCATGACTGGCAGGCTGGGCCAGGAGAGAAGATGGAACATGTGGCCAGGCAGGAATTCACATGACCCTAAAGCTGCCGGTGGAGCTCTCAAAAGTCCCTGGATCTACTGTGTCCATATCTGGGTGGAGCCTGGACAAGGGCATCCTTCACATACTTCCCAGGGGCTCATACACAATGAGGATGGGAACTCCGCTGCCCAGAAGGACTCACGTTCTTCAGATATACTACAAACCCTTCCTGAAGCTCACTTTTGGATAGATATGGCCTGTACCAAAGACACTTAATATTCTAACATGCATCAAGTAAAGTAAAACAAGGAGAGAGGCTGTGGCCTGTAGGTAGGGGTTGCAGGAGAAGCTGTGTAAGGTGGTGGACAGCTGTGTGGCTCTGGGGATGAGGCAGACTAGATCATGCAAGTGCTTCAGGCAGGTGCCCTCTCGGGAGGCCTCTGGAGTTACCCATCTTGCAGCCATGGGCCACTCACCATCAGGAAGCAGTGGGAGCCACCTGTGTTTTTTGTTTTGTTATTTATTTATTTATTTATTTATTTTTTTAAGACGGAGTCTTGCTCTGTCACCAGGCTGGAGTGCAGTGGCGCCATCTCCGCTCACTGCAACCTCTACCTCCCAGGTTCAAGCAATTCTCCTGCCTCTGCCTCCCGAGTGGCTGGAACTACAGGTGTGCGCCACCACGCCTGGCTAATTTTTTGTATTTTTTTTTTTTAAGTAGAGATGGGGTTTCACCATGTTGGCCAGGATGGTCTTGATCTCCTGACCTCGTGATCCACCCACCTCAGCCTCCCAAAGTGCTGGGATTACAGGCGTGAGCCACCGCGCCCGGCCTTTTTTTTTTTTTTTTTTTAAATGACAGCCAAAATAACTTGCACAAAGCTCCTAACATCATTAGGCCTAGGGGCCTCCACAGTGGTGGCTATTATCCAGCTAGCACTGTTATGTTTAAGGCATCAGTGCAAATACCACTCATCTCAGATTAATTCCATATACAGACTGATGAATCTATAAACTTAATAAAGTGACAATAAATGCACTTTGCGCTAGGGTGGAGTGGACAGGAGGCGCCAAGCGCCCAAACTGTGGGCCCACGCTGAGTTCCAATCCCAGCTCTGCCACGCACTGACCCCGTGCCTGGGAATCTCTAGTCTGTGTCATCTGGGTTCTTGGTGTTGTCTTAATTTCCTTATCTGTAAAGTGATAATGAGGGTCTGGGGATTAAACATGTAGCACCCTGGGACCCCTGCCTGGCTCCTGGAAAGTGCTCAGTAAGTATGCTGTCATATCAGGCTTAAGATGCCAAAGCTGGCCACCATAAGTCAGAGAAAGTCCTCTTGTTCAAGCCTGAAATTAAAACCCAGGATTTCATCAAAAGAAGGAAGGCAAAGTTCTAAGAGTCCACATTATGAAGAGGTCGTTTCCAGCCTGGGAGAAATTCCTGTTGTCCTAAGTTTGCAGATGGGGATTGCTGGTGGTAATGCACTCCTGGAAGTGGAATTCAAGGTGCTTTTGAGTGGGTAGGAAGTAAGAGAGCACTGGGTAGGTAGCCATCAAAGCCTTCACCAGCGACAGCCAGGGTCTCAGCCCTCTGGGGAAAACTGGTGAAGCACTGATCTGGCTTCATGTTGAAATCCAACGGGTGGGGAAAAAGTTCAAATTTGTTTTACAGAACATCTTAGGTGATGCATATGTTCTAATAAGGAAGTACACTGTGCAACTTGGATAATGCTGCAGGAAAGCTGATTTTGGTAACCCTCCTGATACGAGGTCAGAGATATTTCCTTTCTGCAAAAGGAAGCAGTTGCAGGATGGGAAAAAGTAACTTGGAAAAGCTATTGGAGATAAACTAACAGTTTACACAGTGGAGCTATGTTGTCATGTTTATACTAGTCTATGATGAAATTTTCTGCTATCACCAAAAGCAAAAAATTATTTTCTTAAAAGTAACAGAATATGCTGCTATTATGTACTGCTGACCCCATTTTTACTTTAAAAAGGCCTTAGACATATCTGAGTAGACAGCCAGAGAGACTACATGGTTACCACTTACTATTGGTGTGACTGAACAGCTTACCTAACCCTTCAGGGTCTTGATTTTCCTCATCTATAAGATAGGGCAAAATACCTGTTCTTCCAGTGAGAAGACTTGGACACGGGGCAGGGAACATCACATACTGGGGGCTGTCAGGGGGTGGGGGGCTGGGGGAGGGATAGCATTAGGAGAAATACCTAATGTAAATGATGAGTTGTAAACCAACATGGCACATGTATACCTATGAATTGAACCTGCACGTTGTGCACACGTACCTTAGAATTTAAAAGTAAAATTTAAATAAATAAATAAACAAAATACCTGCTCTTCAAGTTTTGCCCCTTACTCTTCCCCTACTTTAAAAAATAAGAATAGGCCGGGCGCGGTGGCTCATGCCTGCAATCCCAGCACTTTGGGAGGCCAAGGCGGGCGGATCACAAGGTCAGGAGATCGAGACCATCCTGGCTAACACGGTGAAACACTGTCTCTACTAAAAATACAAAAAATTAGTCGGGCGTGGTGGTGGGTGCCTGTAGTCCCAGCTACTCGGGAGACTGAGGCAGGAGAATGGCGTGAACCTGGGAGGCGGAGCTTGCAGTGAGCTGAGATCCGGCCACTGCACTCCAGTCTGGGCAACAGAGCGAGACTCCGTCTCAAAAAAAAAAAAAAAGAAAGAATAAACTGAGA
Organism: Theropithecus gelada; assembly: GCF_003255815.1. Classification (NCBI taxonomy): domain Eukaryota; kingdom Metazoa; phylum Chordata; class Mammalia; order Primates; family Cercopithecidae; genus Theropithecus; species Theropithecus gelada. Next base: position 182,670,429 of record NC_037670.1, read on the forward strand.
ATGCATAGGGAAATCCTTTGGAAATAGAAATGAAAATTCTACAAAAATGCAAAGCACTATCAATACTCTATTAAAGGACAACTGGGCTGTAAGAATCTCACTGTCGACTGGATGAAGTCTGACCTTCTAGGCTAATGACTAAGACGCCCCCGGTGGCTCTGAAGCAGGTGAAAACGGCTCTCTACTGAAAATACAGAGAACAGAACAGGAATCCAGACATACAGACCACAGGCAACATATGATGAGATGGGAACAAAGACACACTCAATTATCCACTCCGGGAAGTTCTTTATGTGTCTTAAAAGAAAGTGAATCACAAACTTAATATAGTTTTCTCCTCCCTTAGGAGCTCTGGGTAAACCATGTGAGTGAAGGCAAATTTTCATTTAAAAAATGGGTGAATTTCTATCTTCACATGACCATCACCAAGCGACTGAGAGTTGATTACACAGCAGGGTTTTCAAAGAAGGCTCTAGTTCTGACTCTTGCGTGTTTGATCAAGAAGGGATAGCAGGCCGGGCATGGTGGCTCACACTTGTAATCCCAGCACTTTGAGAGGCCGAGGCGGGTAGATTGCCTGAGGTCAGGAGTTGGAGAATAGCCTGGCCAATATGGTGAAACCCCGTCTCTACTAAAAATACAAAAATTAGCCAGGCGTGGTGGTTCGTGCCTGTAATCCCAGCTACTTGGGAGTCTGAGGCAGGAGAATCACTTGAACCTGAGAGGTGGAGGTTACAGTGAGCCAAGACCGCGCCATTGCACTCCAGCCTGGGCAAGAAGAGCAAAACTTCATCTCAAAAAAAAACAAAAACAAAAAAAAAAAAAGGAGGGGATAGATTTTAAAACAGTTTTGTGAAAGTTTACCAAAAAATTTACATCTCACATTGAGATGAACCACAAGAAAATGAATTTTAATCATTATGGCTTCATTTCTTCCTCAGGGGAGGTTTTTTTTTACTGAGCCACCAGCGGCTGAGGAATGGAGGACCGCTTCTCTACTTGCCAGGGTTGTTCATCTCATGGTCAGATGTTCTTGCCAATGTTACAACAGTGTTACAGTTCACAAAACAAGCACAAAATAAATAAAGACACAATAATTAAAATCATGCAAGAAAATAAAAGCATGCGACATCAGTCCACCGCCAGCCAACTGCGTTAGAAGTTCCAGTCCACATTCTGGCAGTTTCCAAACAGACAAAGGAAGAAAGAACCCCGGAGGACTCACAAATAGTGCTCTATAGACTGAGGCGGTATTTTCACAAAACACTAGTCCCGACGCTCGCCTCTCTTTTAAGTAGCCACACCCAAAGTTTCCCTCGTAGATGCTCTTAGGGCAGTGGAGCCAGGGGAGAAAGCAGAGAATGGTGGATTGTGGTCAATGAGAGCACCAGGAGCACCACAGACAGTGCAGAGGCAGAGCCAAAGAACCCCACAGCTCGCGGGACGCCCCTTAATCCAGCGCTGGGCACGCCGCGGCTCTGCAAAGATCCTTTGCCTCTGACGGCCACAGCACATTCCATGCACAAAGTGCCCTTTTAACAGAAGATCAATACATTCTCTTTGGGTTGTTTTTGTTTTGTTTTTTGCTTATGTGACATTATTCAAATTTCAATTTAATGTGACAAAACGCACAGTTCTAAAGAGGCCTAATCCTTTGTAGCCAATTCACTGATACTATTCTCTCTACCCTAACATAGAAACACTTCCACCAGGCATTACGGAAGCCTTTACAACAAACATTACCATGGCTAAAGCAAACAATTCTACTGTATAGAAATTCTGTGGAAAGATTAAATATGTAATGAAATAACTTTTTCCAAATTGAAATTGTAACAGATAAAGTCACAGACTTTAGACTGGAAGACTGATCAAATACCAAGGTAAATACTTTAAGAGAAATATAAGAATTCTTTTAAGAAGTTAAAATCGGTCAAGAAAGCTTCATTCAAATAAACAGTGCAATTATATACAACAAAGAGTACAATCACATCACATCCTCCCAGTATGAAATACTAGTGATCAATCATATCTTAATTGTACATCATTTTAAATAAAATGCACTGGTGCACAAATATTTACTTCATTTCTGTGCAAAGCTCAAGAAAATGCACAGTTCTCAGAACATGGAAGGTGCTGGAGGAAGCCAAGGGTGTGCATCTCGTGAACTATGGAGTGTAGTCTGACCACGGCAAGGCAAGACTACAGGGGACTGAAAGGCTGATAACTTAGGTCCAGGGTGTGTGTTGAGAAGGGAGTTAAACGCTTCTTTGCCTTCTTGTCTATCTCCCTGTAAACACTGACAAAGGGAGACAAGACACAGGAAGACAATTTATGTACAAATGCACTTGGGGGATGAGTATTTACTGTAGAGAGGCATTATGCAATAGACAACTTGGGGAGGAAAGAAACTTCTGCACCGGGTGGCAACAGTCTTTCTTCCAACAAAAGTGGCTGTGGACATGATGAAATAAAGACTGAGTGCCTAGTCAACAAGTGTACGGGCACTCCAAAATCATCAAACAAGATGCCATGACTAAGGACCACACCACTATCCTCACTAGCAGGGTTGAAGGTAGGATGACGGGAGAGCACACTATGCCTCACAAGATTGAATTAGTAAGATCTTCCTTCTCCGTGGTTAGAGTTATTACCTATAAAATGATATTTTACAGTTTTTCTCCACGAATGAACAATTCTGATACAAACAAAAGTATATGTTTCCAGGCACAGAGTGTCTTGTATCTGGCAGTAGGTCATTCTGAGACATGGCTTCCTTTTGTTCTGCAAGAAACATCCCAGGCACCCAGAGGCCGGCTCGCTCGTACAGCAGCACCGTTCTGCCACCTAATGTTTACCCCAGGGATCGCCAAGGCCCAGCCGCTCACGCACGGCCCTGCGACAGCCAGGATGAGTCTGGATTTTGTAATCAGAGCTGCTTCATTTTATTCCCATTCCAAATAGAGACAATTTCCATCCTAAGGCAACTAAGTTTTAATACTTAGTGATTTTCTAAGGAGTTATCTTCTCCTCCTAACCACTATTCATCTTCTTTTCCTATATACTGGATAAATCCAGCTAAATGTATAAACAGAAATGCATGTACTCCCAGAGCAAACACTAACGTCTCCCTCTCCACTGCCACTCTCCTGCACTTGGATGTGAAGTGAAAACACACGACGAGAACAGGTGACACAGAGTGCTGCCAAAGCAGTAGTTACGAGCAAGAGCAGTTGCTGGGAAATAAGCACCCAAAGGTGTTACCACTGTGTTACCTACCGGAAGGTTCCTTGCTGAATCCAAGTACAAGATCAGCAATGCAGAAGAAAGACCATCGTTGGCTTGGTCTTTGTCAGCTCTGATGTCTGTTAGCACCTAAAAGGATAGGAAAAAAGCCTTAGCAGCCATGTTTCCACAGGATTAGAGACCGTTTCTGTCTGATTGTATCATGTTGATTACGCTAAAATAAGAAAGGTGAGAAACCATCCAATCCATGTAATAGAGACAGAACTAAAACAATAAATACCTTTTAAATAACAAGACTATTATTCCATATATAAGTCAATTAAATGAAGCACTCAGGTGATTTCTGGCTCTACAAATCCCTGCACTTTAACAAGCACAAAACCGAAGATCTGATAAAACAGGCATGAATGACCTATACATTTCATTTCTAAAATTCCATTATCTTTAATTTATCCCTGATGCTATTGTACTGACTTAATACACAATAAGGAAAATTACTGCTATAACTGCTAAAAAAATCAAGTAGCAACACAACTGAGAGAGACCGATCTCAGTTATGAGGAGTAGTTGGTTAGGTAGTTTTCAAGAGAACACACTCCACAGCACCTTATCGAGGTTTGATGCATTTGGCATTAACGTGAGCCACTCCAGTCTCAAGTGTAGCTTCCCCTTGGGAACCTCGTCCAGAGTGAACCACTGAGGAGAAAAAATGTTTATGTTCAGCAAAAGTTCTTCTGAATCAAAAATCCAAATTAAACCCAGTCTCTACAAATGTTCCATGCTGCTCACTAACCGTGAGGCATCCACAGTTCTCAGTAACGTGAAGGCTGAGCCTCACCATATCCAGCTCTACGCTGTGGGTGCCAGTGACCGCACGTTTGGAGGCGATGACAGCAGCAGGGGTGAGCAGACCATTCTAAGTGCTTTACACGCACCAACCGCTCGACCCCAACGGAAACCCTAAGCAAGTACTAGTATCATTCCTACTTTACACATAAGAATTCAAATGTTTTCCAGCACTGTGTAGAGATAGTAAAGTCTTGTATGAATAGACTTCTTTTTTTTGAGAAAGGGGTCTTGCTATGTTGCCCAGGCTGGGCTCAAGTGATCCTCCTGCCTCAGCCTCCCCCGCAGCTGGGACCACAGGCCTACACCTGTGTCTGTAGGCAAGCATGCTCCACCAATGGCATTTAATGGAATGTACAGGACAAGAGATAATACAACATTGATTCCAAATACTGAATTTCAGTATCAAACGATGTAATCTGTTTGTTCTAATTCATCATTCTATACTAATAAAATAGTATATACACTTGTATCAGCTTAAAAATCACAAAATAATTAATCAAAGATGCTCCTCAAACGCGAAGTGATAGATGCCATGAGCAGGACTATCCATCCAGTGCCTGGCACACTCAGGAAAACAAGATGTCACGGCCAATGAATGCTGAACACTCAAGGGAGGGAAACGTGTGATTATGAAAGCAGCAGAATTTAACATTTTTGTTTAATTTTTCTTCACTTATCTAAATCTTACCCACCTTTTAGAAGCCACCACAAATGTTTTCTTTTTGATTCTTTTTATTCTGAGAGCAATAAAATGGTGGAAATCGAGTCTCCTTGCCATGAATTCCCACTGTCTCTACAGGCATCTCTCACGAGAGACGCCTCACTGGCCGCACTGTGCCTTCTCCAACCACCTGAAAATCTCCATCACTAGGGGGCATCTCGCACATCCCTGCCCTTACTCCTGCAGGGAATCGCTTGTTTGTCTGCAATAACGTCAGTTTATGCTTCATATCCGTAAGGATTCCCAGCATATGGTAGGTACTCAACACGCACCTGAATGGACTCTTAAATTTCTTTCTTTCATTTGGTATTTCTAAAAGGCCTAAATTCTTAGTATTTGTGACGTAAATGCCGTTCATGTCATACTAATTAGGATTCCTGCACTGTGTGATGGTGAAGGGGTGGTTCGTGGCCGCTCCGGCACAGGGCAGGGACTCCGTCAACAACTGTCAATAAACCAACACTCCAGGGAAACTTACTTCATCTAAAAGGCGCTCCTTTTCAACTTCAATGAGATCAATCATAAGACTATAAAAATAACAATACGACAACTTTAGAACATAGAAACACATTTCTTCCTGAAACAACCTTAAGCATTTGTCTAGGAACAAGCACTCCAGAAATGCAACAAAATGCTAATAATTTATCAAGGAACAGACTATTCTTCCACAAGCTTCCTCCAGCTCACCCCCAGTGTCAGGAGAGTAAGAGTGAGGTAGAGTTTCTGTGAGCTCAGAATACTGAGTTTGACCCAGCTGAGGTTAGAGTTGTAAAACAAAAACAACTCATCTTCCCTACAATGTTATATGCATCAAAAAATGTTAAAAGCATCTCAACCCTCTTATTTTATACATCCTCTCGGTAGGGTTGTGTGTTACTGTGGATTCCTCACTTGCACAGTGAACGCTAACCTCACCTTCCCCTACCCTTGCTTCAGGCTCTAGACCCACGTTGCACCGAGCCCGATGGACGCCCTCACTCGGTGCGTCTGAGAGGAGGCCCATTCCAGTTCCCCTAAACCTCCTGTACTTCCAAGATTGGCACCACCCGCAGATGCCAGATACAACTAGATGGCACCTGATCTATCCCTGTCCGGCTTAAAATCTCTCAACTGTTCCTAGTTGTCCTAGGAAGTCTTATGAACTCTGAAGTCAGGCCATAACATGCAAGGCCATTCTTCATGAGGTATGAACCTCTCCAATGTACTCTATCCTACTTCTTTTTTGCCACAATTAATTCAGTCAAATAGTAACTTAATTAAATTAGAAATAATTGATATTATTAACAAATGGTGGTCAAACAACCATTTTAAAAGTTTATTTTTAAAGCTATACTAGTTGTTCAATTGAAGTGAACAAATCAATATTTATTTTCCCAATGTGAATTACTATATCCTGAAAAAATTAATACAGCAACTCAAAAAACTTAAAAAACCCATTTTTGCAATCTGAAATAGAACTCTCCACTAGAACTCAGCACGGGGGAGGTTCTGCATGTAGCTAGCTATTAAGCCTTGTAAAGAAAGAAAGTGCCCCTCAGAAAGAGTTTTTAATTTATTTAACTTTAATTAACTTAAGGCTAGTGGCTGCTGTAATGGACAGCACAGATCTAGCAGATTCACTTCTCTTAAATGTGAAACTTTTAGGAATCAAAATGTTTTAAGAAATCCAAGGTGAAACAATTGTAGTATCTAAGAACCATTTAATGAATATATAACAAGCATATAAATGTATTTTAAAACATATTTTTTATTTAAAAAAAAAAAACCGACCCCATGCCCTCCTCCAATAACCACGAAGGGTTTTAATTACCTTCCTAAAAAGTCATCCTTGTCTGGGTCTTCATCAAAGAGCTCAATCTCTAATTCTTGTCCAGGATGTTCATACACTAAAGCCTAAAACATCAACGGTGAGTAGTTAAGCACATTTTTACTAATAGAGTCATACACGGAGTATGATGACTGATGACTGTGGTAAATATGACCACGTACTTTTCTCTCGTGGTAAATCCTTATTTATTTATTTATTTATTTTTGGAGATGGAGTGTCGCTCTGTCGCCCAGGCTGGAGTGCAGTGGCACAATCTCGGCTCACTGCAACCTCCGCCTCCCGGGTTCAAGCGATTCTCCTGCCTCAGCCTCCCAAGCAGCTGGGATTACAGCACGTGCCACCACATCCAGCTTATTTTTGTACTTTTAGTAGAGACAGGGTTTCACCATGTTGGCCAGGCTGGTCTCGAACTCTTGACCTTAAATGATCCACCCACCTCGGCCTCCCAAAGTGTTGGGATTACCAGTGTGAGCCACTGCACCCAGCCAGTAAATTCTTTTTAGAACACTTATTTTCTTATTGTCAAGTCACACACACCTCTTGATGCGGGAGGTCACTGAAACACCTGCCACACAGTAACAGTCTACTGCGCTTGTTTCTAGGGATCCCGGACCGTGTCTACCGCGCTTGTTTCTAGGGATCCTGGACCGTGTCTACTGCGCTTGTTTCTAGGGATCCCGGATTGTGTCTCAATAGGTCAAGTTCAATCACTCCAAAACAAGGTCATGGTATGTCACCACAAGCTTGGTGCAAGGCAAGAGACAGACCAAAGATCCAGGACACATCGCTCTAGTCCTGAAGTGGCTCCACTCAGATGCTATCTTGGAATAACCACAAGTTGTCTGCTTAGCACCACTCAGGGTAAGAAATTGGCAAGAGACCAGACTGACAAAGGAGTCAGGGAGAGGAAACCAGTGGAGTATAAACCGTACGACTGTCCTGAAGGGCAATTCTACAGATATATCAGTCCTTTAAAAACTGGTGGAGTGTAAATCACGCGACTATCCTGAAGGGTAATTCTACAGATATTTCAGTCCTTTAAAAATGCATAACTCTTGATCCAGCAATTTCACTTTAAAGAGCTTTTATCTGGGGAAAACTTGGCTGAGTGAAGAAAGAGACACTCACATTCTACTTGTACAGCACTGTTTGTAATGCCGACCTGAATGCCCTAGGCCTCTCTGGGTAAACAGATGAAGGTGTCTATTCAATGGAATGGTTATTAAAAATCATGTAGATCTCTATTCATTGACATGTGAAGATGTCCTAATTTTTAAAAAAACTTGCAAGGAGGTATATAACTAACCTCATTTTTGTGTTTACTGCATTAATAACTGCACGTAACATTTTTTTTTTTTTTTTTTTTTTTTGAGACGGAGTCTCGCTCTGTTGCCCGGGCTGGAGTGCAGTGGCCGGATCTCAGCTCACTGCAAGCTCCGCCTCCCGGGTTTACGCTATTCTCCTGCCTCAGCCTCCCGAGTAGCTGGGACTACAGGCGCCCGCCACCTCGCCTGGCTAGTTTTTTGTATTTTTTAGTAGAGATGGGGTTTCACCATGTTAGCCAGGATGGTCTCGATCTCCTGACCTCGTGATCCGCCCATCTCGGCCTCCCAAGGTGCTGGGATTACAGGCTTGAGCCACCGCACCCGGCCGCACGTAACATTTTATACTTAGAAAGACAAGCTACTCACGTTATGAAAAATATTTTGCTGATCATTTAGTATGATAGCATTACATAATTAAGGTTTAAAACATTACCTGTTGACATGACAAGAATGTTGTGTAGTAGGGAGAGAAGGTATGACACTTTTTAAATTTGAGAAATTAAACAAGGAACATTGAAATGATGGCCTAAATTAGCCACAGTCCCACATGACCATGCTGGAATGAGAGCTTGGCCACCCCGCTCAGGGCTCAGCCCACCGCCCCAGCGACACAGCGGACACGACACCCTACCTCATAGACTTCATTCCACTTTGGACTGAGGTTCTCCTTGATGACTTTGCTTTGGAAGATTTGGTTGCCAACTCTAATGATTCCATAGGGGTCTGACTTCCCTTTGACAAGTCCCTTAAGGTAAGTGTCTTTCCCCTGAAGGTCCTGAGCTTCAATAAAATGTATCCTTAGAACACCCTGAAAAGAAGAACAAACTGAAGTTTAGACCCTTGGCTGGCTCGTTTAACTGGCGTGGAAGATAGCTACGTGTCTGGCTCTGTCTCAAGAACTGGGCATGCAGAGGGAACAAAGACCCTCCTCTGGTGCCAATTACGTCCCAGCAGCAGGGAAACGCGGTAAGCATGTACAGGAGAAGCAGGTGCTGAGAAAAACAAGAGCAGGGCAAGGCAGCAGTGCCCGGGCGGGGCTGGCTCAGAGGAGAACAGAGGGGCTTCTGGAGTGATGATCCCTCCACAGAGACACGAGGACGGGCAGCCCCACGTGGCGCTCCTGGCAGAGGGATGCTGAGTGCAGAGGACCCAGCACAGCACTGTGCTTATCTCAAGGAGGCTGGTGACACAGGCCACCAAGCTGTACTAGATCCTGGTGCTACAGTGAGTAATAACACGAGAGGTTGTATCAGACCTGTCACTAAGCATTAGACATGCAGTAACTATGCTGTTCCATTTTTAGAATAATCCTATGAAATGGTGTCATTAAACTTATTTTAGAGAGAATAGGCCGGGCGCGGTGGCTCAAGCCTGTAATCCCAGCACTTTGGGAGGCCGAGGCGGGCGGATCACGAGGTCAGGAGATCGAGACCATCCTGGCTAACATGGTGAAACCCCGTCTCTACTAAAAATACAAAAAACTAGCCGGGCGTGGTGGCGGGCGCCTGTAGTCCCAGCTACTCGGAGGCTGAGGCAGGAGAATGGCCTGAACCTGGGAGGCGGAGCTTGCAGTGAGCCAAGATCGCGCCACTGCACTCCAGCCTGGGTGACACAGCGCGAGACTCCGTCTCAAAAAAAAAAAAAAAAAAAAAAAAAAAAAAAAAAAAAAAAAAAAAAAGAGAGAATAAAACTGCAACTTTGAAATACGTATTAGTCATAGACTTCAAACATACTCTTGGCCAGACGCGGTGGCTCATGCCTGTAATCCCAACACTTTGGAAGACTGAGGTGGGCAGATCACTTGAGGCCAAGAGTTCAAGACCAGCCTGGCCAACATGGCAAAACCCCATCTCTACTAAAAATACAAAAAATTTAGCCAGGCATCGTGGCACATGTCTGTAGTCCTAGTTACTCAGGAGGCTGGGCTGTAAGAATCACTTGAACCCAGGAGGCAGAGCTTGCAGTGAGCTGAGATGGCGCCACTGCACTCCAGCCTGAGCGACAGAGCAAGACCCTGTCTCAAAATAAACAAACAAACAAACATAGTCCTTTCCCTAAAATACTGTTTTATTGATAAAAGAATAAAAAATTCCCTCTTATTTCTTCCAAGGCAAACAAAGATGTTCAAGTCACCTTTTGGTAGGAAGCATTCTGCCCCCACAGATCCTTTTATAAAATTACAGAGTGATGGCCGGGCGCGGGGCGCGGGGCGCGGGGACTCACGCCTGTAAGACCAGCACTTTGGGAGGCCAAGGTGGGTGGATCATGAGGTCAGGAGATCAAGACCATCCTGGCAAGCACAGTGAAACCCCCTCTCTACTAAAAAACAAAAATTAGCCGGGCATGGTGGTGGGCGCCTGTAGTCCCAGCTACTCGGGAGGCTGAGGTGGGAGAATGGTGCGAACCCGGGAGGCAGAGCTTGCAGTGAGCCGAGACTGCGCCACTGAACTCCAGTCTGGGTAACAGAGCGAGACTCTGTCTCAAAAAAATAAATAAATAAATAAATAAATAAATCACAGAGTGATATTCCTCATTCAGTCAGCACAGGAATACATGTCCCTCCACAGAGGAACACACTTCAAAAACTCGAAGCAGCTCTTGTTTATATTTTCATACGTCTAAAGCTGGGATAATCTGGCCACATCTATTGAGGGCACTGGCTGTTAGGCCCATGTAGCTAAGGGCAGCCAGATCCAGGCACGCTCAGGTGCTCACCTGTACTCAGAGCATGAGAGACTTAGGTGCAGAGGAGCACGAGGATTTCTACATGTAAAGGGATTCCTGCATTTCCAGAGGTGAGAGTCAGAAGTTAAGGAAAAAAGACATTCTTTTCTAATATACAGCATCACATTAAAGCTGTTGAATGCCAATGATATAACCAATTTGAGCACCAAATTAACTGGCATATTGTTACTTTTAAAAAATATAAGGATGCCTCTGCGTGTCTGTTAACTTGTGCACCATTATTTAGATCTAATTAAACCAGAAAAAGTAAAAAGGCATCAGGAGAAAGCGATCTGCTTCTACTTCAGCGAACAAAAAAAAAAAAACAATATACCCACTGAAACAGGACCAACTTACCACGTCCTGTTTCAGTAAAAACAAATAACGTGGTGTGCACTGCTTACTACAGACACCACCACGATGGTAATGCTCACTTGGCTTCTGGAGTCCAAAGTCCAGGTAGACTAAATAGACACGGGATCCAACACCTGAGTGACTGAAAAGCTCTCTTTAGCCCATGAGAGATCCTTCACTCCACCCACCCCTTCCACAGTCAGCAGAAGGAATCTCATGTTCTTGACTACCTTGCAGTTATTTATTTCGTTTGCTCAAATGAAGGTGACATCAGTATCTGCAACCAGCTCTGTGTGCGGGTGCTGTCCCATTTTATAGACGATGAAACTGTGGCCCAGCTACGCCAAGTAATGTGCCCACAAAAGCAAAGCTACAGCTAAACTCAGGAGCTGCGACAAAAATCTAGTTCTGTTCTTTCCATTTTATCCAGGTCAGCTGTTATATCAGTGCTGCTTCTACCAGGTTACTCATTAAATGGCTTCAGAGGCAACAGAATTCTAACAGCTGAGAGAAAATATACGAGTTATTATACGAAGCTCTCATCATGACTGCCAGGAACACTGGTGCCTGTCCATTTTAATAAAAGGGCTGTCCATTTTAATAAAAACAAATGCAGTATGTGCGTCTGAGGTAACTAAGATGTCTGTGCCATGTACCTCTGCAGATTTAAATCTCTACCGGCCCCTCTGAGGAACACAGCTCTGGGGGGAGAACCATCCTGCTATCTCTGTGACGAGCTTTAGGGTCAGCGCCCATCAGTCAAGTCTCTTAAGGAGAGTGGCGGACGAGCAACAGTCAAGGCATCAAGACCCATGTGGCAAGCTGGCCGCTGGAGAGACAAAGAGTCATGGCACCCAATGCCACACCCACAGGCAGCCAAGATCTGTCTTTCAATGTGAGTGGATGCCAGGACACGCTTACCTTTGGTACAGGAAACCGCAACTGAGCTATTTGAACTTCACTGACAAGTGGAACGGTGATTCGATTGGGAAGCACCAGATAATTTGATATCATATCCGAAATGATAGTATCTGATAAACCACTGTTCGTTGGGAGACAAAAAGAGCAAAAGGACCATCAGACATGCGAACACTTCTCTCAACACCGACAACAGACTTACCACGAGTATGATGTAACGTCCCGCTTATTTACAGGGTAGGAGTTACCTCATTTCTCCCGTGCAGTATTTACAACCCTCATTGCAATACTTCAGCTGTGATACTACTATGGAGACTATGATACAGAATTTATCTGTAGAACACAAGGTAAAATTCTAGTTATTGCACAAGTAATTGTGGTTTTTGCAAATAAAATGGCAAAAACCACAAATACTTTTGCACCAACCTAATACACTTCATAATTTCCTAAACAACATTTAATGTATTCCTACTTCATCGCAGATTGTATACTTATTTACTAAAATACACTTCACTGACTTTTTTAACATAAAATATTTCAAACATACATATATAAGTACAGAGAATAATATTCACTGGCCCATTCTTGTTTATACACACATCCCATTTCTCCATTGTTGTATACTCGCCCCCATTGAAGGAGAACTTACTTTGTTCTCTCTTATCCATTATCCAACACTTCGAGTATTGAACACATTAATAAGTTTGAAATACATCACTGCACAGCAAACTAAGTAAAGTGAATACAATTGCTTAGGCTAAAGGAAAAAATATACTTGCTTTTTTTTTGAAACAGAGTTTTGCCCTTGTTGCCCAGGCTGGAGTACAATGGCATGATCTCAGCTCACTGCAACCTCCAGCTCCCGGGTTTAAGCAATTCTTCTGCCTCAGCCTCCGAAGTAGCTGGGATTACAGGCACGTGCCACCATGACTGGTTAATTTTGTATTTTTAGTAGAGACAAGGTTCACCATGTCGGCCAGGTTGGTCTCGAACTCTTGACCTCAGGTGAACCACCCGCGTTGGCCTCCCAAAGTGCTGGGATTACAGGCGTGAGCCACCATGCCTGGTCAAAGATGTACTTTTAATATATCTTTTTTGGCCGGGCATGGTGCCTCACGCCTGTAATCCCAACACTTTGGGGAGGCGAAGGTGGGAGGATCGCTTGAGCCCAGGAGCTGGAGACTAGCCTGGGCAACACAGAGCGAGACCCCCTCATCTCTACTTAAACAAACAAACATATATGTATCCTATTCTCTAGGGTAACCGTGAGAATTAAATAATGCGTACGTGGCAGCACTTTTAAAAACATTTATAAACGTAAGTTTCATTGCTGTATAACACCTTTACCTGAACTTTGAAGTTGCAAAAGTACTTTGCTTCTCGCCAGTAAAGTTTTAGATGCTAAAATTATTAACATAAATAATTACAAACAAAAATAACCACTGAGACAGTGATAATCATGAACGTTCAACAAATAAAGTCCAAGCACCCACTGCAGGACAGTATCCACATGTGATGACCCAGCACCTCAAGGACTTTACAGTTTAATATGGAAAAAAAACTTGAAAAGCCCCCCAGAAGAAAAACCGTATGTAGCACTATTCTACTTATGAACAGTTCAGTTATTCAGATAGTTAATACTCCCAGAGATTCGGAGGGCTTCAGCCAGCAGATGCAGGCTGTGTGTTCACCACGCAGGGGCAGGACCCACCCACCTTTCTCCCACACAGACTCCCGGCCTCGGAGGCCACAGCAGCTGACAGAGCTCCCTAGGGGGGGCCCTCGCTGTGCCTCCTCAGCCCACCACGCCCCGCACGGCCCCGAACTGTCGGGGTGTGGATGCTGCTCCCCTAGTCTCCACAGAAGCGTCTCCTGTACTGGTTACGTTCTTGGGAGTCACTGTTTCCCTGTGTGTCCTTCGGAACCACGACTGCTCATCGCCTGTATTTTGTTTCCACCATAATCTTCGCCCTTCTCACGCCTTCAACACTCAGCTCAGAGCCGCTTATCAAAACACAGCAGATATTTAACAGGGATAGCCCAAAGTCATGGTGCAGTGAAGGAATTCAGGCATTATTCTTACACTACAACGTCTGGGGTTTCTTTTTATAATCAATTAATATAGCATGTGGATGCTCATTTTATAAAGATTGGTACAAGATTTCATTATGTTAAGTTCATATTTATTTTTAAAATTTCTTTCTTTTTTGAGACAGAGTCTCACTCTGTTGCCCAGGCTGGAGTGCAATGGCGTGATATTGGCTCATTGCAACCTCCACCTCCCGAGTAGCTGGGATTACAGGCGTGTGCCCACGCTCAGCTAATTTTTGTATTTTTATTAGAGATGGGACTTCACCATGTTGGCTAGGCTGGTTTCAAACTCCCGACCTCAGGCGATCCACCTGCCTCAGCCTCCCAAAGTGCTGGGATTACAGGTGTGAGTCACTGCATTTGGTCTCACAGTTATTTAATATTCACTTTTATAACCTAAGAGTTGCTATAGCTGTGATTTATTTGATAGACTCAGTGAGAACTAGTCGCCCCAATTTTACATACATACCTATTAAATTTCAGTACATAACATTTATGTAAACATAATTGTATTATATAAAATCTACATAATTGTGTATAAATTATGTATATCTATATATATAAACTCAGAAGAGATATTTTTACATCTCCCTTTTATACAGCAGCCTATTTTTTGAATGGTGTATGTGTATTTATCTGTTATATAAGGATATATTTTTAATGACATAATTCTATATATAGGAGTATATTTTTGTATTACATATATAAAATTTACATAAAAGACAAGAGGAGCTGGGTGCAGTGGTTCATTATATTACATATATAAAAAATCTACAAAGAAGAGAGAGAAGCGGGAGCAGTGGTTCAAGTCTATAGTTCTGCTACTTGGGAGGTTGAGGCAGGAAGAGCCCTTGAGCCCAGGGGGTTGAGGCCAGTCTCTGAGAAGCATAATGAGATCTCTCTCTAAAAAAATGAAAAATAAAAATAAAATTGCTAGAAATGACTACTGTATAAAAAGAGCCAACATATAGGCCGGGCGCAGTGGCTCAAGCCTGTAATCCCAGCACTTCGGGAGGCCGAGACGGGCAGATCACGAGGTCAGG
Organism: Theropithecus gelada; assembly: GCF_003255815.1. Classification (NCBI taxonomy): domain Eukaryota; kingdom Metazoa; phylum Chordata; class Mammalia; order Primates; family Cercopithecidae; genus Theropithecus; species Theropithecus gelada. The sequence continues at coordinate 182,685,525 of NC_037670.1, forward strand.
AGATCGAGACCATCCTGGCTAACACAGTGAAACCCCGTCTCTACTAAAAAACACACCAAAAAAACTAGCCAGACGAGGTGGCGGGCGCCTGTAGTCCCAGCTACTCAGGAGGCTGAGGCAGGAGAATGGCGTGAACCTGGGAGGCGGAGCTTGCAGTGAGCTGAGATCCGGCCACTGCACTCCAGCCTGGGCGACAGAGTGAGACTTCGTCTCAAAAAAAAAAAAAAAAAAGCCAACATATAAATTATTAAATAGAATGGAGCTATACATGTATGTATCTCTGTATTTACGTGTGTATGTGTGAATGACTTTTAAATAAAATGAATCAGGGATCAACTTCCCCAAACTGCAGGCTTGCCAAGGCAGAAGACATTCTTCGACTTTGCCCTTTCAGGTTGCCAGTATTAATACAACGCTATTTACAGAGTAGATGCTCAATAATGCTGTTTTATTTCAGTACTCCTGTGATACTGAAGGGAGGCAAAATCAAATACTTTTTTCTACACTGATGTGTGTGAATGTTTGTTCCATTTGGCTAAATAGTATCTACTCCCCCTACTTCTAGTGAAAGTTTTTGCTTTGAGGGATACCCCCATTCACTGGAGTTTTTTCACACAAGTTATCCATTTCTTTGCCTTCTGTAGGAATGTCCTGGAGATTGAAACCTGATCGTCGGGAGTCGCAGGAATCTGTCCAAGGGTGGTCTTTGCACACACAAGTCAGGCCAGGACCTAGGGGGAAAGGTGACTAAATCCGCAGACTAAAGGCTTATAGCTGCAGGCACAGCAAGAGCCTGCCTGAAAACCAGCCCACGAGGGACACGCCCACTCTACATGGGTCAGGAACTGGAGAGAGAGCCCTTAACTGGAGAGAGAGCCCTTACGGTGCCAACATGGCTCCATCTGAAACCCCTCAGAGGACACGTCAGCACTCCAGCTGCTGAGCAGGAAACAAGCACAGGCGTGTCCCATGCACGAGCAGCTGTGACCGGCTCAGAGCAGGCAGTGGGCGCCCATTGTTGGAAGAGTGAATAAACTGCTTTTTGAAAATATTATTTACTGGCCAGGCGCGGTGGCTCATGCCTGTAATCCCAGCACTTTGAGAGGCCAAGGCAGGCGGATCACCTGAGGTCAGGAGTTCAAGACCAGCCTCACCAACATGGCAAAACCCCATTTCTACTAAAAAAATACAAAAATTAGCCGGGTGTGGCAGCATGCGCCTGTAATCCCAGCTACTTGGGAGGCTGAGGCAGGGAGAACTGCTTGAACCCAGGAGACGGAGGGTGCAGTGAGCTGAGATAGCAACACTGCACTCCAGCCTGGGCAACAGAGATTCCATCTCAGAAAAAAAAAAAAAAAAAAAAAAAGGAAAGAAAAGAAACTTACTTATTTACCTACTTAAGACCACTTGAGTCAGGTTTGTTGCTTGCAACCAGAATGTTAATGAACTCTTTAACCAATCTTTTAAAGTCGTGCTTTCTTTCCGCAGATCTTTTAAAGATCACAGCATTTTCTGTATCCAGTAAACTACAGCACCTAAAAAGGACTTTTATTATGACTGTGCTTCAGATAATTAAAGTCCTAATTTTTCCCTAATAATGAAACAAAACTCTTTAGAAAGGCCATTTCAGAGGCATAAACAAATATACAGGAATAAAAAAATAGTCTGAAACCAAGTTTCATAATTTTCTAAACTATTTTAGGAAAAACAAATCACACTAGAAAATATCCACTAGAAACATATAACTTTAACCCAAAGGTGATCTGTTTTAACTTTCAAAAAAACTGGTAAAGTCAGCAAAAGCATTTAGAGGCTGTAATTTCAAAACTTCCTATTTGGGGGTGACCAACAGGTCTGCCATCCACAGCCCCATGCACTGTTTCAGGTAACGGGACCATGGTAACTAGAATGACTCCTTGTCTCTGAGCAGGGGTGCACTCTCCAGGGCCTCAGATACTTGTTACGCAACATTTTTCTCCTGTTTTAGACACCAGATCGCTGTGTAATAATGAAAGGACTCCCAGTGAAATGATATGGAACTTCAAGTTCCTCAGCTCTCACACTGAAGAGTACTGGCAAAGTCCACACTGTCCCCAACCACTTTCAAAAAGGAATGGAATAAAGGTTTAAAAAAAAAAAATGCGGAAAGGGTGGGGTAGCCATAGGCTGGAGAGACCCTGGAAAGCACTTCCTTTTAAAGTTTCCTTTATTGTTTCTGAGAAGATAAAAAAAAACCAAAAAAAACCAAATTGGCAAACTGGTTTACAAAATATTAAAAGGCCTCTAGTTTTCTAAAATGCCAAGGCCAGCAAGACACCTTGTGGTGAACAAAAGCAAATGAAGACTGAGTGCTCAGCTGGCACTCCAGAGCCCTCCTGCCCTGGCCCATCACTTCCCAGCAGCTCCCTGTGGGCAGAATGAAGCCCCTGTGCCTCTGCTTGTTTCTCACGACGGCCTGTAGAGAAGGCACCCATTCACCTGGCAGACGCAGGTCTTAACCATTCTCACACTATTGTCAAGACATCGAAAATGCACAACACGCCCTCGAACGCTAAGCCTCGGGGACCAGGCATGAGACTTACTTCAATCCAGGGATATCCAGAAGATTCGTCAGTCCTGTCCAGTTAATTTCTAAAAGCTGTTTTAAAACAAGGGCAAAATATTAAGTTCCAAACAACTTCCAACTATCAAATCAGGTGCACACAGACTTGTTTCTTTATAGACAAAATGTGTTAGTACACAACACAGACTCACACACTTCATCCTTCGTAATATATCAAGGACACCTTTCTTTGGTAGTACGTGGAGACCTGCCTCTTTTTGTTTTTTGATAATGTCACAGTTTTTGCTAGTAAAATCATAAAATAATTTATTTACCCACTCTCCTGTGGATGGACACTTAGAATTTTGACAGTTTCTCTTTATTGTAATTACAAATAATGATTCGGGGAATGCCTTTTTACATACATGTTCTTGTATACATATATAGACTAGCATTCCAAAAGTCAGATTTTGGGGTCAAAGGCTTATATTCACTTTTAATGTCAATAGATAGTACCTACCTGCCCTCCAAAAATACTGTACCCATTTACATTCCCACCCAAAGTGTATGAAAATGTCCTTTTCACATACCTCACCAAAAACAATACTAAAACCCAGCCTATCTGGCAGTTAAATAACGGACTTTATCATTGTTTTACTTTGTATTTTCCAATTAGCAGACCGTGCTCTACCCATTCATTCGACATCTGTGTTTATCTTAGAATAATTCCCATACAGTTAACTAACATTCCATTAAGTAGATGTTGGTTGGTAAAAACTATTGATTAGAAATACTGCTTTTCCTATTATGTTCCTTTAACAGCACATAATAAAATTACTTGTGCTCCATATTTGTAGAAGAAATTCTAAGTAAAATTGCATGATCTCAGTCACGCATATAGCTGAGTAACAAAACTGCTTGAATCCCTTTTTGCTTGCAAGCAAATATAAAGTGGAAGAGTCAAGATTCTTACAGATAGAACTAAAAAAAAAAAAAACCAAAAATTTTTAAGATCCTGAAAGGCTAAGATTTCTCAGTGTAACAGAAATGAGATATAAATATAAAAATTAGGAAGGAAAAAATAGGCAACTAATCTTCAAACTGGACTGCAAACATCAGTATCAACCTATGCTTTACTTCCCCCTTAAAATAAATGCTTTTCCCTAGTCCACCCATTGAACCACCTGGCTAAACCTCTACATCTAAATCATATGAATATATTTATAAACATTGACTGAAGAGCTCATTTTCCTTTCTCATTTCTCTCACGGAACTTAAAAAGGAACAGGTACTCCCTGCCACAACAAAATATTCTGGTCATACAAAAATACCTGTTATGAGGAAACTAAGATTTAAGAGGGCATCGTAACAGGATTCTATCATTTAGTTCTGAAGGTTGTTACTCCTGATCACAAATCTACTTCAAGAAATAAGAACATATCAGCCCAAGACTCCGTCTCAAAAAAAAAAAAAAAAAAAAAAAAAAGAACATATCAAAGATGCAGCACAGAATCTTGCACTCGACTCAGGTTCAAATGCAAGCACCTTGCACAGCGCACCATCAGAGGATCCCCAATGGTGACTGTTCCATCCGCAGAGCCAAGAGACACAGGAGCCACGTGAACTTCAAGAAAGGGCGGCTGTGTCAAGGAAAGCGGCAGGTAAGCATCTAAATAAAATCAGATGAGGCCATTGTGGTTAAAAGAACAGTAAAGAGAATACAATTCAAAGATGCTATTTAATAAAGAAATAAAGAATTTTTCCTACACAGCCATGCCTCGGCGATATCGTGGGCTGGGTTCTACAGCAGTGCAGTAAAGGGAATATTGCAACATGTGAGTCACACACATTTTTTGGTTTCCCAAGGCATACAAAAGTTATGTTTAAACTATAGTCTATTAAGTGTGCAATAGCATTATATCTTTAAAAAAATGTACATACCTTTATTTTAAAACACTTTATTGCTAAAAAATGCTTACGATCACCTAAGCCTTCAGCGTGTCACAATCTGGCTGGTAGAGGGTTTTGCCTCAGTGTTGATGGTTGCTGACTGACTAGGGTGGTGGTTGCTGAAGGTTAGGGTGATTGTGACAACGTCTTAAAATAAGACAACAGTGAAGTTTGCTGCACTGACTGACTCTTCCTTTCAAAAAAGATTTCTCTGTAGCATGCCACGCTGTTTGACAGCATTTTACCCACAGTAGAACATCTTTCAAAATCGGAGTCATCCTCTCAAACTCTGCTACTCCTTTATCAGCTAAATTTATGTGATATTCTAAATCGCTTATTGTCATTTCAGCAATGTTTGCAGCATCTTCACCAGGAGTAGATTCCATCTCAGGAAACCACTTTCTTTGTTAGTCATAAAAAGCAATTTCTCATCCTTAAACTTTGATCCTGAGACTGCAGCAATTCAGTCCCCTCTTCAGGCTCCACTTCTAACTACAGTTCTCTCGCTGTTTCCATTCCACCTGCACTTCCTTCTTCCACTGAAGTCCTGAACCCCTCAAAGTCATCCATGAGAGCTGGAATCAACTTCTTCCAAACTCCTGTTAATGTTCGTATTTTGTCTCTTCTCACGAATCACTGGTGTTTTCAATGGGATCTAGGATGGTGAATCCTTTCCAGGAGGTTTTCGACTTACTTTGCCCAGATCCATCAGAGGAATCACTGTCTGTGGCAGCAATCGTCTTACAAAATGTATTTCTTAAATAATAAGACTTGAAAGTTGAAATTTCTCCTGGATCCCTGAGCCGGAGAATGGAGGAGGTGTCAGCAGGCAAGAAAACAGCCTTCAACTCCTTGTGCAGCCGCATCAGAGCTCCTGGGTGATCAGGTGCACTGCTGATGAGCAGTTATATTTTGAGGGACTCTTTTTTTTCTGAGCAGCAGGTCTCAACACTGGGCTTAAAATACTTGGGAAACCAGCGTGGAAAAAGGTCATCCAGGCTTTGTTTTTCCAGGCATAGAGCACAGGCAGCACAGATTCAGCATGATTCTTAAGGGCCCCAGGCTTTTCAGAATGGAAAATGAGTGCTTACTTCAACTTAAAGTCACCACCTGCATTAGCTGTGACAACAGTTAGCTTGTCCTTTGAAGCCTTGAAGTCAGGCACTGACCTCTCCTCTCTAGCTGGGAAAGTTCCAGATGGCATCTTCTTCCAGCAGAAGATGTTTAATACACATTGAAAATCTGTTGTTTAGTGGAGCCACCTTCATCAATGATCTTAGCTAGATCTTCTAGACAACTTGCTACTTTACCTTGCACTTTTATGTTACGGAGATGGCTTCTTTCCTTGAACCTCACCAACCTCTTCAAACTTTTCTTCTGCAACTTCCTCACCTCTGTCAGTCTCCATCGAAGTGGATAGTTAGGACTTCGCTGTGGATTAGGCTCTGGCTTAAGGAAATATAATGTCTGGGCTGATCATCTCTCCAGGCACTAAAACTTTCTCCCTATCAGCAAGAAGGCTATTTCTCTATCATTGGTGTGTTCACTGGAGCAGCACTTTTCTCTTCCTTCAAGAACTTTTCCTTTGCATTTACAATTTGGCTGTTTGGCACAAGAGGCTTAGCTTTCAGCCTGTGCTGGCTTTCAACATGGCCTCTTCACTAAGCTTAATCATTTTTAGCTTCGTTTCTTTCTTTTTTTTTTTTTTGGAGACAGAGTCTTGCTCTGTTGCCCAGGCTGGAGTGCATTGGTGCCATCTTGGCTCACTACAACCTCTGCCTCCCAGGTTCAAGCGATTATCCTGCTTCAGCCTCCCAAGTAGCTGGGACTACAAGCATACGCTACCACGCCCAGCTAATTTTTTTTTTTTTTTAAGTAGAGACGGCTTTTCCCATGTTGACCAGGCTGGTCTTGAACTCCTGACCTCAGGTGATCCACCCAGCTTCTGACTGAAAGTGAGAGGTGTGCAACTGTCTTTCACTTGAATACAGAAAGGCCACCGCAGGGTTGTTAACTGGTCTAACTTCAATATTGTTGTGTCTCAGGGAATAGGGAGATCCAGGAGAGGCAGAGATAGGAGAACAGTCGGTCAGTGGAGCAGTCAGAAGATACAACATTTACCAATTAACTTGGCTGTTTGATATGGTTTGGCTCTGTGTCCCTACCCAAATCTCATGTCGAACTGTAATCTCCACGTGCCGAGGGAGGTACTTGGTAGGAGGTGATTGGCATGGGCACAGTTTCTCCCACACAATTCTCATGATAGTGAGGGAGTACTCACGAGTTCTGATAGTTCTACAAGTGGCTGTTTCTACTGCACACTCTCTCTCTCCTGCCACCATGTCAGACGTGCCTCACTTCCCCTAAGTTTCCTGAGGCCTCCCCAGCCATGCAGAACCTCAAGTCAATTGACCCTCCTTTCTTTATAAATTGCCCGATCTCAGGTAGTATCTTTACAGCAGTGTGAGAATGGACTAATCCGCGCTCTTACACGGACGTGGTTTGTGATGCCCCCAAAATAATTACATTAGAAACGACAAGGATCACTGACCACAGATTACAGTCACAGACATAATAATAACGCAAAAGTGTGAAATACTGCGAGAACTGCCAAAACATGACACAGAGGCATGAAGTGAACACATGGCACGGACAGGCTTCTTTATCACAGGGCTGCCATAAACCTTCAGCTAGCAAAAACACAGTATCTACCAAGTGCAATAAAGCAAAGGACAATAAAGCGAGGTGTGCCCTGAACACTTTCATCTTAAATGTCGTGGTCATATTTTATATGTCAGTCTTGTTACTTAAAGAAAAAACCACCTAGCATATAGTCTTAATAGCATTAAGGTACAATTGTTTTATCCAGGAAGTTTTGGGAAACAGAATTAACAATTCTCTTAAGAGCATTTTTCAATGTCATTATCTTTCAAGGAGAAGTCTGTAACGTAGAATACTTGAAATTTATGTTATAATGAGACTTTAATATGTTCCAAGTAGCTATGTGGTATTTTTGGACTTGTTAAAATATTTGGGTGAGACAAGGACTGACTTTAGAAAAAGTCAGTATAAAGCTAATTTTAGTTGGTGATTTTGGACCTGTTAATATATTTACATGAAACAGACACTGGCTTTAGTCAAGTTAATTGTATTATGGATAAAAACGTAAAAAAAAAAAAAAAAAAAGATAAATGTAACTAGTTGCAGGCTATTAAAAAATGTACAAAGTGGATGGAGGAAAACAATGAAAGAATCTCCTCCTATTCCTGAAATGTCACGTTCCATACTATTATTCCACGTGGCAATCTGAAAACCATTTCCATCAGCAGTGTTAACATCCTACTCACTTCACCAGAACTGCAACCCAGAATGATGGCACCGTCTCTCCAGCTAACTGACTCATCAGGCTTTTGCAGGATGCAATGCTCTTCCTCACCAAGATTCAGAACCATAGATCCGAAACATGTTCACAGCTGATGCAAGAAACCTACTTTTTTATATCGTGTATAAAGGTGCTATGAAAAATGACACCACACCATGTGACTGGCTGGCCTCCAGTTTTTTTTTTTTTTTTTTTTTTTTTTTTTTTTTTTTTTTTTTTTTTTTAGCATGCTCCCAAGAAAAGTATCTACTTGTTTAGATTAAAAAGTATGTTTCTGTTTGAAGGAACAGAAGATGTAACTTTACAGCTGACAAAACCGCTAGCCTCCTGTTAACATGAAGACTTTAAAGGCCTGGGAGGGGACTGACATAAACGTTTTGCTAGATTGTAAATGATAAAAACTGCCCAAAGTTGGCAAGTAAAACCTCCATAAATGGGTAGTATTAATGCTCTTCTTGTAGGCAAACTATCTAGATAAAACTTCCTTAAGGCTATCTAGAAACCTGAAAGGTGGCTTTTTGACTATCAAAACAAAAGATCAAAGGCATCAAATATAGGAAGAAGTTTCTATTTATAGCAAAGAGCACAAAGGGCTATGGGAGTAAGCTCAAAAACAAAGCAAGAGAGCCAGGTGTGGTGGCACAAGGACTGCCTGCGACCAGGACAGTGAGGCTGCAGTGGTGCGCTCCACTCTACGATTCTTTCTGGGAACAGTCACTGCACTCCAGCCTGGGCAGCACAGCAAGACTCCATCTCAAGAAAAAAAGAAGCCAAATAGACATACATTTTGAAAATTACATATAAAACTAGGTTAAAAAGTGGGTCTTCAAATTTAGAGTTAGTCCTAGAACTAAGAAAATCATTTATTTTAGTTTCACAGCGAAGAAAACTAAGACCTAGAGGAAGAAATCTTATCTGTAACTTTTTGCCTTTCACAACTAGATAAGCCAAGGACAGAATGAAATCCTCATCTTTTCACTGGACCCACATGGGAGAAACATTGATTTTTAAGGACGGCTGTGCAGATGGCGCTGCGGCCCCTTCTGCTCTAAACCGACCTACCTGCTCCTGTCTCTGATGTGTCTCATCTTGCTCACTGACTTCTCACTTGCTTCGAAGTCTCTCTCCGTGGAATGACGGGCAGACAGCCCCAGCTCATATTCGCTTCTAAACCTAGCGACCTTGACTCGGGTATTTGCTTACAGAGGCTGTGCAGAGCTTATGAACAGGGGGTTCTTGGCCCTGGGGTGGGGGGGGGGCAGTCCTCTGCTGCACAAGACCGACAGGCACAAGACATTTAAATGGTCAGCATCCATCTTGGTTTCTGCTACTAAATGGCAATAAGGGCCCCAGACCCCATTATTGTGACACCCTAAATATCCATTTCCAAATCTGTCACTGAGAATGACTACCTACAAAAGACACCACTCAAGAACAAAGTTTCTAAACTTTAAACTACAATTTGGGAGATTTTAGAGAATAAATTTCAATACCAGAGGCATCCCTACAAAAGTTTCCATTTTAAATATACTCTGGCTTTTATTTTCCTCACCAGTAATACGGGAACAATCCCATCCTGTGGGGACTAAGTCAGACAATGCACAGAAGCCATGAGCCTGGTTCCAAGCCCATCGCCTGCGACCGCAGTCATTACCTGAGAGCTTCCTTCCCTGGAAATCCCTTTGAGCAATTAAGATCTTTCTCGCCACTCTCAAAGACTAGCACATGTGCCACATAAGCATCACAGTGAACATTTACCCTTTTACTTTTGAAGTTCTGTCCCACTTTAATCTCAGATGAGAAACCATCTATAATCAAAGCACAACTGACCAAACATAAACCAAACAAACAGAGACTATTTCTGACCACTTGTCTTAGAATCATTTCAGAAAAACAACTTCATTATTTTGTCTAAAACAGAACCTCAAAAAGAATATTAACTATCAACGACAGAGTATTAAAAACGCAAAACAAGGCAGTTTTAGTATAAGCTTGTCAGGCAACGGGGGGCATGCCAGTGTAGGCCTTGTTGAAAAGACAGATACATTTAAGTGCTCCTGAAGTTCAGAGAAACTAATCGTCAGGGAGGGAGGAGCAGGAATTGTGGAAGGAAAGAACTCTGCTGGCTTTTGAAAGGAAGAGAGATTTGAATGCAAGAAAGAAGGTGCCAAGCAAAGGGGTCCCCATGTTGAAGGCACTGAAAGGCCTGTCCCTGGGCATGGGGAACGGTGAAGGACCAAGAGCCAGAGGCTGGAATGACGGAGGGAGAGAGTGGGAAGACAGAAGGAGCACACGTGTGTATGAGAATGTGTGTGAGAGGAAGAGTGTGAGAGGCTAAGTGTGAATCTGTGTGAGAAACAGGGACAGAGAACTAATGTGAGAATGACCGTGAGGGAAAATAAGTGTGAGAATAAGTGAGAATGAGTGTGTGAGAACATAAAAGCAAGTGTGAAAACGAGTGTGAGACAAAACATGTGAGAACAAGTACAAGTGTGAGACGAGTGTGAGAACAAAGTGTGAGAGGTGTGAGGAGCGTGAAAGAACACGCGTGAGAGTGAACAAGTGTGACTGAGGACGAAGTGTGAGAGTGAACTAACGAGTGTGAGAACAAAGTGAGAGGTGTGAGCGTGAAAGAACAAGTAAGACCAAGTGTGAGAACAAGTGTGACTGAGAATGAGGTGTGAGAGGTGTGAGTGTGAAAGAACAAGTGAGAACAAGTGTGAGTGAACTGAGTGTGAGAACAAAGTGTGTGGTGTGTGAAAGAACAAGTGTGAGAGTGAACAAGTGTGACTAAGAATGAAGTGTGAGTGAACTAACCAGTGTGAGAACAAAGTGAGAGGTATGAGCGTGAAAGAACAAGTGAGAACAAGTGTGAGAGAGAACAAGTGTGACTGAGAACGAGGTGTGAAAGGTGTGTGAAAGAACGAGTGAGAAGTGTGAATGCACTAACGTGTGAGAACAAAGTGTGAGGGGTGTGAGGAGCGTGAAAGAACAAGTGAGAACAAATGTGAGGTGTGAGTGTGAAAGAACAAGTGTGAGAGTGAACAAGTGTGAGAACGAGGAGTGAACTGAGTGTGCAAAGTGTGAGAGGTGTGAGTGTGAAAGAACAAGTGTGAGAGAAAGAGTGTGACAGAACAAGCTGTGAGAAGTGTGCATGGGAAAGAACAAGTGTGAGAGTGAACAAGTGTGACTGAGAACGAGGTGTGAGTGAACTAACGAGTGTGAGAACGATGTGAGAGGTGTGAATGTGAAAGAACAAGTGAGAGAACAAGTGTGACTGAGAACGAGGTGTGAGAGTGAACTAACGAGTGTGAGAATGAAGTGTGAGAGGTGAGTGTGAAAAAACAAGTGAGAACAAGTGTTAAGTGAACAAGTGTAAGTGTGAGAACAAAGTGTGAGGTGTGAGGAGTGTGAAAGAACGACTGAGAACAAGTGTGGGTGTGAAATCTGAGTGCTGAAAGTATGAGAATGTGTGTGAGAACGAGTGTGAAAGAACAAGCGTGAGTGTGTGAGAATAAAGTGTGAGGAGGAGTGAAATGAGAACAAGTGTCAGTGAAACAGCAAGCATGAGAAAATGTGAGAATGAGTGTGAGAACTAGCATGAAAGTGGGAGTGTGAGAACAAAGCGAGAATGAAAGAACATTCTTTGTCACACACCTGTGTGAGAATGAATGACAAAGAATGAGAACATGTGAAATAAGTGGGTGAGAACAAAGGAAAACATATGAAAGAACAAGTGAGTGTGAGAACAAGTGTGAGAATGGGTGTGAAAATGTGCATGAGAACAAGAAGTGTGAGAACGAGTATGGAAGCTCAAACGTGTGAGAACAAGTGTGAAAATGTGTGTCCGAGAAAACAAATGTGTGAGAATGAAAACGTGTGAGAACATGTGTGTGAGAATGAGTGCAGACAAGTGTCAAAGAACAAGTGTGAGTGTGAGAACAAGTGTGAGAGAGAACAAGTGTGAGAGAGAACAAGCGTGTGGGAAGGACAAAATGGGTGTGTGAGACAGGGAGGCTCCGAAGCCCAGTCTGAGGTCCACACGAGGGCATCACGGAGAAGCCACCAGCAGGGCCCGATAAAAGCCTGGCTTTAGAAGGCGCCTTTGGAAAAGCAACTAAAATTAGCGTGCCCCTCCTTCCCCACCGACACGTGCCTCAGGATGCTGGGAGCCTCGGCCTCTGGAGGATTGAGCTATTTCAGGAAACTGAAAAGCCAGTGGAACACGCATTTCCAAAGGGCAGGAAGTCACCTCTGAGCTGTTGTGACTCTTCTATGAGAAACAGAACGTGTACCGTGGTCCATGATCAGAAAGCAATGTCAGGTTTCAACTGGAACGACACAGATGTATCCACGTATTTCATGAACAGCACAGGTGCCCCTCTTCTCTCCACGTTCTGTAGTCCGTTGTGATGGGTGTGGTAATGTTTACAGTTCCAGGGCAGCCGCTGGGCACCTGACCACGTGCTGTAGGCCTGGCGTCCTGGCTGCATCCAGCTCCACAGTTCAGAACAAGAATCACCTGGAAAGTCTGTTGGAAATACAAACTCAGGGTTCCCACCTTTCTCCAGTTTTTTATTTAGTGGATCTGGGCTGTCAGTAAAGTTCAAAAATGTTTTTCTTATGTTTGTAAGTCCCAGGACTTCTGAGAGCTTCGTTCTTGACCACACGGGAGAGCTGACATCCTGAGCCACCAGCCAGCCTGAAATCCCTCCCTCCAGGCAGCTCCAAGGGAGGAGAGGCAGGAGTGAGCTGAACTTGAAGGAGGACGAGTTCCCCCGAAACAAGTGAGATGACTCCAGCCAGATCCTAATGAAAGGCCACAGGCCAAGTGTGGGTGAGCCAGAGAACCACAGAGGTGTGCACATCACGTGGTGGCACCTGCATGCCCGGTGTGCGAAGACAGCCTCAGGGAGGACACTGCCCATTGGGAGGAGCCCGGGAGGAGGCAGCTGCCACCGTAGAAGGGCACAAAGCAAGCCCCACCACACCTTCCATCTTAAGGGACAGAAGCCATGGGGGAGAGAAGCACCTTGAGGACCCACTGCAGCTGGGGAGAGGTCCCTTAAGGACGTGGTAGGACAATGTCCCAGGCCAGTAGAGACCCTGTATTGCTGGGGCAGGTGCAGACTCTGTCCTGCAAAAGACCTGCCAAAGACACAAGGCACAGGGAGGAAGGGGCAGGGTCTCTGGGAGAGCTCTGGCCCCAAGACTCAGGATGGACCAGGACAACAGGAAGCTCCTCTTTACCCCCTCTACTGGGGGTGGGCAAGACTGTCCAAAATAATACAAACATCAAACCCAGAAAGTCAGATCCCAGAAAGTCGGAGAAAACAGCAGGATAAATACTGCAAAAACTCCCAGTTACGAATGTGTGCTCTGAGTCTGTGGATGTGCCTGTGGCCCTGACTCTGGAACTCACTGCAGCCTCACTTGCAAGGCTGTAAGAATGGGCTTCAGGGAGCCCTGTTCAAACACTGCAACCCTCCCACCCACAGCTGGTCCAGGGGTGGGTATTTGACCCAGCTGGAACGGGAAGGGAAGAGGAGGGAGAGGCTGAGGATGCAGGAAGACTCAATGCTTTCTCTAAGTGCTGGCAGGCATGCTATTCCACACGTGGACTGCATTACCAGATGAAGCTAGTCTCAGAGGAAGAGGAGAGCGAGCAGAGGTGGAGACAGTCACGAAGGCTTTCAAACTCCTGGTTCCATTGTGTTCCTGAGACTCAACTGCAGTCCCCTGTGCACATGTCATGAGACACCAATATATGCTATTTTTATTTTTTAAATAAATACCTCTCCTTTTTAATCCCCATTTGCTTAAAGCACATCAATTTCTGGAGTCCTTGGCTAATAGGATTCAATTTCTTCTCATAACAGAAGACACTGTTTCCATTTTACAGAGGAAGAAACGGAATCTATGGTTCAAAAGATGCCAGCAGGCAGCACCTCCGCATTGGGCTTGAAGCCCCCGAATGTGGGTGGATGAACATGTTTGGGGTAAGCCTAGGACCATTTCTAAGGGAAGTTTTGGGGAAGACCTCCTGGATCCCCTCTACTCGAGGGATAAATCTAAACAAGACTGAGGGCTCTGAAACACCCCTAAACTGTATGCTGCCCAACAACTACCCAGTGAGAGTGCCTCCCCGTGCACAGCCAATGGCAAACCCCAGTTGTTCCAGTTCTTATCAGAACACTTATCCAAGCTTTTCTCCTTACCGATAATTCACCTCTAGTGGCCGGGTGCGGTGGCTCACACCTGTAATCCCGCACTCTGGAAGGCCAAGGTGGGTGGATCACCTGAGGTCATGAGTTCAAGACCACCCTGGCCGACATGGCGAAACCCTGTCTCTACCAAAAATACAAAAAAATTAGCCGGGTGTGGTGGTGGGCGTCTGTAATCTCAGCTACTCAGGAGGCTGAGGCAGGAGAATCACTTGAACCTGGGAGGCGGAGGGTGCAGTGAGCCGAGCTTGCATCATTGCACTCCAGGCTCGGCGACAAGAGTGAAACTCCGTCTCAAACAAACAAACAAAAAAATCGCCTCCAGTGTCAGGACTAAACCTACATGTAGGAGAAATACTTAATTTCTTAAAATCTGAAGGTTACTATGTGTTAGGTATTGTACTAAGCAGCTTACATTCATTGACATTTAATTTTCAGATTTAATTGTGTGAAGTAGGTATTACTGTCATCCCCATGTTACAGATACGAAAACTGAGGCTTAGAGAAATAAGCTGTTTGAAGGCTACAGTAAGAGGAAGAACTAAGAGTGGAAAACCAGGTTGTCCAACACACATCTGTCACTCAACCATGGCACTGTGCTGCCTTCTTCACCTACACTCCAACTTCGTCACTTCAGCAATGTTTAGGGTTTTTTTCCTTCAACAAGTTCTACATTATAAAAACTAAGCAAGCCAACAAGTAGAAAAATGTATAAAGGTTTCATAAGGGTTTCTAAATCATCCAAACAGTAAAAAGAAATTTGAAAAACCACAAAATAAAAACCCTTCTGGAAATATCTTTCACCAGGATGAGGAGGAATTTCTTGGCAGCCAGCAGAAAACCCTGTTCTCATGTTTTCCAGTAAAAGAAACTGAAAAATTTCCTTTTCACTGAAGCACACGTTTGATGACTTTACTCACCATATAAGGAAATGAGTGATTCTGCACTTTTCAGCCCCATCTTTCTTTTCTGAGCACTAAATTTCATTTGGAAGTTAATATGTTATTTTAAAAGTAAAGTCATCTATGGAAGATCCAAACTAAGTAAGAGCACTATTAAATTTTGAAGATGATTTAAAGATTTGGATTTTGTTACATTCTGCCACTTTTTAAAAAGGTCTTTCTCTAAATTATTAAAAATGTCCCTGGCTAAAGATGGGTAAGTTAAAAATACTTAGCAGTTTGTTAAGATTACTGAGGTTTTTTTGGTAACTAATGAAGCTGGTTTCTTAAACATACTGGACCTTTAATAACTGGTATGTGAAAAAAAACAAACAAACATGAATTTTAAATCTTATGAATCTCTTAACTTCCTGAATAGTAAAATTTAATTTTAATAGTAAAATTTGATGGAGATGACCCAGGAGTTTTTGGTTGTTCCCATGTTTCGTGTACTTAAAATCGATTCAAAATAAGCCCATTTATTTCAGTAATAAGAAAATCAGAATGATTATTTTATTCATAACAGAAAGTGATGACACTTAATTCTTTGTTTATACAGAAAAAGTACAACCTGTAGTAAACTAGTTTTTGACAGGTGTAGATAAACCCATATTTTAAAAGCAAATAACAATTTTTAGTAAGTTATTTGAATCAAATTATATGAATTAACATTCCTACTTTAAATTACATATTATGTTGAAGGTACCTACATGCAGAACTCATCAATGGCACATCTTGCATCATTCATTTACCAAACTCTAAGGAGACCGTTATGATCCTTGCTTTCAAAGAGCCAACAATAACTGTGCAGAAATTGCTGAAAGTAAGTGAAACAAAAGGGGCGAAGAAAGCCTTCTGTGGCAAAGGAAAAGGCACAGGGAGGTAGTAGTGAGGTGTGGGTTGATACAGACAACCATATGGGCAGTGTGCACCTGGAGAAGATGACCCAGACCACAATGAACACGGAGGGCAGCAAAGGGAGACGCTGGCCAGAGGCTACAGGAGCCCAGAGGAGGAGGAAAGAGTCTGTTTGGCAGGAGTAACAGTTCTGTTGTCTTGGTTTTGTGGGAAATAACAAATAGTATTTATTAACAAATAATAAACAGCATTAAAATAGTATTAACTTTAAAAACAACAACAACAACCACACAGTATACGTTCAGCATCCCTAATCTAAAAATCCAAAATGCTTCAATATCAGAAACTTTCTGAGTACTAGCATCATGCTCAAAGCAAACACTCACTGGAATCTAAGCAAATACTACAAAACCTGAAACACATCTGGTCCTAAACGTCTCCAATAATATTCAACCTGTATATGAAACTGTATGTACAGTTCACTAAACACACCCCAAATGAGGAAGGAGGTGCATGCAAGTGACGGTAGCCCTTATCTCTGGAGGGGAGAAAAGGGAGGTTTACAGGTTAGTCTTCTCAACAAAGTGTTCAGGAACATGAGCACTGTATCAGACTAAACTGGATCTGTATCCAGGCTCTTATTAGTTGTGTGACTTGGAAAAATAAGACTTTCACAATCTCAGTTTCTGAACAGTAAAAGAAAACAACGTTAATATTTAGCTATAGAGTTATGAGGATTAAATGAGCAAATATCTGTAAATCATATTCAGTGACGTGGTGGATAAAATGTGAGCTAAGACCTACACTTCTGAAGAAGTCCACGTTTTCAAATTTTTGTAACATTTTTATAATCAGGAAAGAGAGCTGTTTATCAGGAGATAAGCTCTCAGTTAAGGCACAAAGAAATACAAAAAACTCCCACAAGATTCATGCAACAGAAAGGGACAACAGCGAGTTGATAAAATTTTGTTTCTCCACTTTATACATTCTTCCACGGGTATGTATTTTTGTCACCGAATGGGAAAATAAAAATGAAATAAATATTGACTTACTGGTTTCCTAAGGAAGAAGATAGACAAAGCTCCAACTAAGGGCATATCTCCAATCAACGGTTCCAGAATCACCCGCATGGTACCATGAATCTAAACTCAAACAGGAAACCAAAATATGTAATAGAAAACAATTCTCCTGGGCCACTTAAGGAGTTTGCTTGCGCATCTTAGTAACTTTTGAGCACTTGACTTCTTATTTCTCTCAACTATGACCTACAGTTAAAAACTGAACGTCAAAAAAATTCCAAGCTAGAAAAACTTCCTAATTTTCTTTCTGAATACAGCTTAGAGAACTTTAGAAAACTGTAAAATTAAAACAAAAAACAAAAAACTTACCTGGATACTTTTCACACCAGCTCTACAAAAATATCGTTTGATCTCCAAATCAATCTCACAATTTCCTACAAAACTAACAAAGAAAAAATTCTGCATTACATAATGTGAGTGAAATGAACTACTCTCTTCATCACTATAGACCTGCAAGATGTATAATCTGAATAAAATGATAGTAAAGCAAGCAAATAGATTGTAGGTAAAAATAGTAAAATACGGCCCATCAGATTACAGTATTTTACCGCTCCAGGTCTTCAGGCTGTTATCAGGTCCAATACTGCTCTGACCTTGGGAGGAATACTCCCAATCAATCAATCAATCAATGGTTGTGGTTGTTGTTGGTCTTACATATAAAAATCTTAACTAAATAGAAATGTCGATGTTCAAAAGAAGATGTAAATAACAAACTGCAACTTCTGAAGCAGACTTTTGATGCAATGTAGTTTTCTTTACCTTATAAATCTGATGTTTAAAACATTACAAAGTTTAATTTTATTTCACACAAATAAATTTCACATCTTGCTTCCCAATCATGAAAAATCTCTCAGTGCCCTAGGCCTCTATGACACCAAAGACTAGAAACAGTGCATCTGTTTGGGGCCTCAATTTTGCTCAATAAGTAAGTCATTTCAGATATTAATATGAAACAAACATAACGCTATAAGGCAAGATATGCATCTATTTTTAATATAAACATGAAATGTCAAACACTTTTTGCGTGGGTTAGTGTAGGACCTGCCCCGACCCTCGGCTCCTGGAGGCAGGTTGTCACACTCTGACCTGACAACGTCTGTGGGGAAGTTTGATAAATGCTAGAAAGGAATGTCTAAGCAGATAAGCAAAATAGTAACGAAAGGAATCTGGAATAAGTTTCTTCCAGTATTTATTGTCCTGGTGTTAACGCCAAGGCCTACAGCTTCTTCTCATTGAGAATTACTCTCTACCTAGTTGGTAAAATCACCAATAACCTGTTACAAAACTATAAAAAAACTTTCCTTTTCTTCATTCTATGACTTGATCATTTTCTTTTCTTTTTTTTTTTTGAGATGGAGTCTTGCTCTGCTGGCCAGGCTGGAGGGCAGTGGCACGATGGTGACTCACCGCAACAGCCGCTATCTGGTTCAGGCCATTCTCCTGCCTCAGCCTCCCAAGTACCTGGGATTACAGGTGTGCGCCACCACGCCCAGCTCATTTTTGTACTTTTAGTAGAGATGGGGTTCCACCATGTTGGCCAGGCTGGTCTCGAACTCCCAACCTCAAGGGGTCCACCCGCCTCCGCCTCCCAAACTGCTGGAATTAACAGGCATGAGCCATTGCACCCGGCCTTGATCATTTTATTTTCTAATACTTTTCAATTATTCCTTCCCCATCTCTACTGCCTGCCAATTTAGTTAAAGTGCCTGTCTGGAACTCACAACAAAGCAGAATGCGTATTTGTTCAGAGACATAAATCTGAGCAGGACACTCGGCACATGTTATGGGAGCTAACCATGAAACCAGACTGCACCTTCAGAATGGCGTCCACTGACTGACGGACTCAAACTTGCTCGGTGCTGGCGACACTGGACAAGCGCACAAGGCTCCAACCCTCATGAAGCCTGGTACCAGCCCAGTGGGCCACCCTCCTGGAAGTGAACCGTCCTCCTGGGGCACAGCCTGATCCGAGAAATACGTGGGTGTCCTCTTTTACTCCACTGATGACAATGGTGTTTGCCCTAGCACCAAATATTTTAAAGAGGCAGATTTTTCCATATTAGATTAAAGAAAGTCTATGCTTCTTTCTGAAATAAAGGTAACTTGGTACCAACATTCATTATATTTAAATACTTTGGAAACTCAATGATCACTTTAATAAAATGATCTTTAGTAAAGGATCAAAAAAAGCACACAACTCTGAGCTGCTGGACACCACGTGTTGTTCTGAGTGCACAGTACTCACTGGGCACCACACACAGTGTGTTGAGAGGCCCCACGTGGAGCAGGAAGCCCTGAGCAAGCTCAAGGAGGAACGATGATGAAAGACAAGAGAAGCCCACTTTTGAGCCACAGCCCGGGGGACACAGTGAGACCCTATGGGGGGTGTGGGGGGAAGGAAGCCCATTTTTATTATGCTATGCATGGTAGCTGGCAGCTCTTCAATTTCTTTTTTTTCCAATGTAAAACACTGCATTAAAATACACAAAAATTTGGCTGGGCATGGTGGCTCATGTCTGTAATCCTAGCACTTTCAGAGGCTGAGGCAGGTGGATCACTTGAGGTCAGGAGTTTTAGACCAGCCTGGCCAACAAGGTGGAAACCTTGTCTCTGCTAAAAATATAAAAATTAGTCAGGCATGGTGGCATGTGCCTATAATCCCAGCTACTCAGGAGGCTGAGGCAGGAGAATTGCTTGAATCCAGGAGGCGGAGGTTGCAGTGAGCTAAGATCGCACCATTGCACTCCAACCTGGGTGACAGAGACTCCGTCTGAAAATAAATAAATAAATTAATACCCAAAAAACCTACCCTTATAATCATTTTCAAGTGTACAACTCGGTGGTACTAAACACGTCCATAACATGCAACCATCACCACCAGCCATCTCCAGAACATTTTTCAACCTGCAAAATGAACACCCTTCCTTCCCCCATTAAACACTGACTCCCCATTCCTTCTGCCCCCAGGCCCTGGCAACCACCATTCTGCTTCTGTGTCTATGAGTTTGACTCCCCCGGGCATCTCACACAAGTGGAATTACGCAGACGCTGTCCCTTTGTGTCTGGCTTGTTTCCTTCAGCATAAAGTCCTCAAGGTCCAGCACGTGGCAGCCGGAGCAGGAGTCCCATGTTTTTAAGGCATACAGGCATATAGGCCACATTCTGCTTATCCATTCATCAGCACACACAGACTTGGGCTGCTTCCACCTTGTAGCTATTGTAAAAAATGCTGCTAAGAATGTGGGTGTGCAAATATCTGCTCAAGTCCTGGCTTTCAATTCTTTCAGGTATGCACGCAGAAGTGGGATTTCTGGATCACATGGTAATTTTACGTTTAAGGTTTTGAGGAACTGTTTCCACAGCAGCTATACCATTTCACATTTCTACCAACAGCACACAAAGGTTCCAATTTCTCCACATCTCACCAACACCTGTTATTCTCTGGGTTTCTTTTGATAGTAGCCTTTCTAATAGGTGTTAGGTGGTATTTCATTATGGTCTAGATTTGCACTTTCCTGATGGTTAGTGATGGTCAGTATCTTTTCACATGCTTACTAGCCATTTGTATATCTTCCCTGGAGAAATGTCTATTCAAGTTCTTTCCACATTTTTGAATAGGGCTCTTTGGTTGTTCTGTTGTTGAATTTCAGGAGTTCTCTATATATCCTGGATGATGACTGCTTACTAGATTCATGACTATAGGGATGGCATTAAATCTGGGATTGCTTTAGGTAGTAGTAACATCTTAACAGATTAAGTTTTCTAATCCATTAGTTAAGATAGAATGTTTTTCTATTTATTTGTACCTTCTTTGATTTCTTTCAGCAATATTTTAGTTTTCAGTGTATAAGTCTTTCTCCTCCTTAGTTTATTCCTAAGTATTTTACTCTTTTTGATTCTATTATAAATGAAATTGCTTCCTTCATTTTCTTCTGGGATTGTTCATTGCTAGTGTATAAAAATGCAATTGATTTTAGTGTGTTCACTTTGTATCCTGCTACTGTGCTGAATTTATTTCTTAGTTCCAAGAGCTCTTTTTTTTTTTTTTTTTTGGGTGGGATCTTTAGGGTTTTCTACATATGAGATCATCTCAACTGTAAACAGAAAGATTAATTCCTTCCAGTGGGTGCAGTCACTCATGCCTGTGATCCCAGAGCTTTGGGAGGCCAAGGTGAGTGGATCGCTTGAGCTCAGGAGTTAGAGACTAGCCTGGGAAAGATGGTGAAACCTCATCTCTACAAAAAAATACAAAAATTAGCCACACATGGTGGCATGAACCTGCAGTCCCAGCTACACGGGAGGCTGAGGTGGGAGGACTGCTTGATTCTGGGAGGTCGAAGCTGCAGTGAGCCAAGACTGCGCCACTGCACTCCAGCCTGAGTGACAAGGCAAGAACCTGTCTCAAAACAAAAACAAAAACAAAACCAACAAACCAAATACACACACACACACACACACACACACACACACACACACACACACACAAAATGTCTTCCTTCCTTCCTTTATTTCTTTCTCTTGCCTACCTGCTCCAACTAGAACTCCCAATACTGTGTTGAAGAGAAGTAGTGAAAGAGGGCATCCTTGCAGTTGGTCCTGATTTTAAAGAAAAAGCTTTCAGTTTTTGACCACTGAGTAAAACCTTTTTTTTTTTTTTTGAGACGGAGTCTCGCTCTGTCGCCCAGGCTAGAGTGCAGTGGCGCGATCTCGGCTCACTGCGAGCTCCGCCTCCCAGGTTCACGCCATTCTCCTGCCTCAGCCTCCAGAGTAGCTGGGACTACAAGCGCCCACCACCACGCCTGGCTTATTTTTTGTATTTTTAGTAGAGACAGGGGTTCATCGTGTTAGCCAGGATAGTCTCGATCTCCTGACCTTGTGATTCGCCCGCCTCAGCCTCCCAAATTGCTGGGATTACAGGCGTGAGCCACCACACCCAGCCCACTGAATCTAATGTTAACTGTGGGGTTTTCTTATATGGTTCTTATTATGTTGAGTTAGTTTCCTTCTATTCCTAGTTCATTCAGTGTTTTTATCATGAAAGGGTATTGAATTTTGTTAAATGCTTTTTCTCCATCAACTGAGATAATCACATGATTTGGTTTTTTCCTTTTAATGTGGTGTATTACATCAACTAATTGTTGTATGCTGAATCATCTTTGCATTCTGGGAAAAAATCCCACTAGGTCATGGTGTAAAATCTTTTTAATATGCTGCTGAATTCAGTTTGCTAGTATTTTGTTAAGTGTTTTTTTTAATCAATGTTCATAAAGAATATTGGTCCGTAGTTTTCTTGTAGTGTCTTTAACTTCTTTTTATTTAACACATTTTATGAATGAAAATTATCGAGGCTATTAGAAACTGAGACCCAGAAGGTAAATAATATTTGGATGTCTAACAAAAACTCCAACCGACAGCAGGTAAGACGTGTGCTCTCTGTATCCTCCACCTTACAGGTGCAGCTAAGTGACATTACACGCCATTAACCATGACACAAATACAACAAATAAAAACTTACCTAATCTGAAGGTCCAAAATAATCTGCCTTTTGTCTACATTTTCAGTATATACCTTAACACCATTGATCCTGAGGGGCTGAAATAAGAAGTAGCTTATTTTAAAATACAGAGGTTAAAAAAAAAAATCAAACCTTGTAACACAGCATAGAGATAAAGAGAACAAGCTTTAAATTTCAGACTACAACAGGAATTAAAATTCTGCCTTCATAACAGAGTGCGGCTTGATTTTCGGCTGTTTAACCCCTGTTCCTCAGTTTCCTCACCTGTGATCTGCAGAAAAACAATGGCCTCTGTTTCATGAGATTACTGTGAAATTAGGCGACAAAATAAATGTCAAGACAGTAGTGTATGCCTTGCCCACGGCAGTTAATAAGCACTGGGCATGACTGCTGTTGTCAGCACATGTAACGATACATATGTGCTCTTTTCAAGCCTCTTACTCTTGTCTCTTCGCATCTAACTTGACCCTTTTCCAGTACTCCATCCTAGTACTACCATGTTTGAAACATAACTTCCTTTCATTTATTCTTTATGTCTCATAATTTTTCATTTCTTAAGACTTTCATGCCCAGGCGTGACAGCTCAGGTCTGTAATTCCAACACTTTGGGATACCAAGGCAGAGGATTGCTTGAAGCCAGGAGACTGAAACAAGCCTGGGCAATATGGTGAAACCCTATCTCTACAAAAAGTAAAAAAAAATAGCTAAGATGGGAACTCACGCCTGTGGTTCTAGCTTAGGAGGCTGAGATGGGGTGACTGCTTGAGAGCAGGAGTTTGAGGCTACAGTGAGCTATGATTGTGCCACTGCACTCCAGACTAGGCAACAGAGTGAACTCCCATCTCTTAAAAAAAACAAAACAAACAAAACGCTGGGCACGATGGCTCAAAGCTGTAATCCCAGCACTTCAGCAGGCTGAGGTGAAACAATCATTTGAGCCTAAGTGTTTGAGACCAGCCTTGGTGGAGACCCAGGCGTGGGGACACACACCTGTAGTCCCAGCTACTCAGGAGGTTGTGGTAGGGGGAATCCCTTGAGCCCGGGAGATTGAGGTTGCAGTGTGTGGTGATCACGCCACTGTACTCCAGCCTGGGTGACAGAGTGAGACCCTGTCTCAAAAATGAAAGAAGCACCTTACTTTTAGAGAACTACTGCTTACTCTGACAAGTTTGAGTGTATTAAAATCACACCTCTCACCTAGCTGTCGAACCAAACTCTAAGCCTTTACCTGAGAGTCTAGACACCTCCTATGCTCCCAAGTTCCCAGGCTTTTTCTTTATGGCACTAGCTAAGCCATGTATAGACTGCACTAAAAATATAATCACCACATTATGCTAATAAGTGAAAATGGTGCAGGCATGATGTACCTCAGATAACATACTCCCCAAATGACACTGAGATGAAGGGACCAACCCCACTCCAGATGACTGGGCATTACCTAAGGAAGGACAAACACCAGAAGGCAACACTGCCCAGCTGCCCGAGGTCTTGGTCAGCACACAGTCTGGCCAAGGGCCCTGCACAGGACTCCGCATGCCATTCTATCTGTCCCTTCATCAGAAAGCCTGGGTTTGCCACTTGTAAGACATTGGTACAGTAGGTGAAAATGCCAAAGTTATCTTTATTGAATCAGCACTCCTCTTAATACTCTTGCTATTCTCCAAGGACCTTCTTATTCAGCTGGTATCAGACTTAAAGTGTGTGTGATGGAACTCAAACATAATAAAATTATTCCTAAAATAAACCCAGGTGAGATTGGAATTTTAAATATCCACAAACATGAACATGCTGTAACTTAGGGCATAACAGGCTAAATGTGGCCCTTGGCCTGACTCTACAGCCCTGGAGCTAGGATGGTTTTCACTTGGCTAAAGGGCTGTGAAAGAAGGGAGGGAGAGACAGCAGAACAGTGTGCCACAGAGACTTAAGGTGGAGTCAGAGCTAAAACATGTACGACCTGGCCATGTACAGACAGAGCATGCAGCCCCTGCTTTACAAAGCATTTAACCTGTCACTGAGATTTTAACCTGCACTCACATGGCACTTTAACTTGTAATTGTGTTTTTCCCCATCTGCGGTTACCATTTTAGGTGTTGAAGGTAAAGCCAACACTGAAAATGTACTACAGGCGTCCTGCGTAGAGACACGGGCTCGTCCCGCAGGCGTCCTGCGTAGAGACACGGGCTCGTCCCGCAGGCGTCCTGCGTAGAGACACGGGATCGTCCCGCAGGCGTCCTGTGTAGCGACATGGGCTCTTGCACAGGATGGCCACGCCTCAGGCATGTCACAAGAAAAGCAGCAGCACATACAGGCAGGTGTCACATGTAAGGCTGCACAGGAGGCACTGCGTCTGGAGTAACTGCTTCTGAGACAGAGCATTCTCTGCACACAGAAAGTCAGCTCTGACGGAGAAAGGTGGCCAGCACCCTGGAGAGCATGGGGTGGACACGGGTGCCCACTAACAGGTGGCAAATACACAATGGCCATGCCAGACCCTCCTGCAGCCACATCTATCACAACCCTGAACCACACTGTGCGGGGATGTCTGTGTGCTTACTCTGCTGTGCGTGCACTAACGTGTACGGACTGTGTGTGTGTTTATAAGAACTCTCACGTTCTGAGTCTTCAGGCGTATAAATGTTACCTTGGACTGTTGCTACTTAAACACTAATTTAAAAATACAAAATAAAAAGAAAAACTTCCCATGATCAACTAAATGTACTCTTGAGGCTTTTACAAGAAGTGGTATTAGGAAGTAGAGGTTTCCTTTTTACATAATGTGACTCCGTTAACAAAATCCATCTTTCCTTCCACCTACGTAATGAATGGTGTACCTACCTTACCAGCATTAGAGTCATTAGTAGTTTTGTTTTTTAACATCCCGAGAGGGGTAAACACCTTAAACATGTCAATTACTGCACATTTAGCATGAATTCACATATCAAACTCTCTCACAGGAAAGACTACTTAAAACTAGCGCGAAAAGGGCGTGCTGACAGAAGAATGTGGAGCAGAAAGACACGTGAGGGGAAAAAAGTCAGTGTTAAAGAGAAGCCATGTGACGGAGGCTGACATGGCCAAGACAGCACCTCGGACAAGAAGGCAGCAGGACGGCCTCCCGGCAGATGGGAAGGGGCAGTGAGGGTTAGAGGGAAGCAGGATGGCCTCCCGGCAGAGATGGCAAAAGGCACCGTGGCAGGAGGCAGAGCCTGAGTGACAGAGACGGGAAGGGGCACGGCAGGTGAGAGGGCAGCAGGATGGCCTCCAGACAGAGATGGGCAAAGGCACCATGGCTGGAGGCAGAGCCTGAGTGACAGAGATGGGAAGGGGCAGTGAGGGCAAGAGGGCAGCAGGACGGCCTCCTGACAGACGGGAAAAGGCACCGAGGGCGAGAGGACAGCAGGACAGCCTCCTGACAGACAGGAAGGGGCACGGCAGGTGAGAGGGCAGCAGGACAGCCTCCTGACAGATGGGAAAAGGCCCCGCGGCTGGAGGCAGAGCCTGAGTGGGAAATGCAGGTACACCCGGTAGACCTTCTTGGTGAACAATTTTCCTCAGAACATAATTTGAAGCTGTCTGGTTTTTGAAATAGGGTCTCACTCTGTCACTCAGGCTGGAATGCAGTAGTGCGATCATGGCTCACCACAGTCTCAACCTCCTGGGGCTCAAGTGACCCTCCTGCCTCAGCCTCCCGTGTAGTCCGGACCACACACGTGCACCACCACACCCAGCTAACTTTGAAACTTTTTTGCAGAGACGGGGTCCCACTTCGTTGCCCAGGCTGATCTCTAGCTCAGGTCTCCCAAAGTGCTGGGATCACAAGCATGAGCCACTGGGCTCATCGAAGTTGTTTAAAAAACATACACCCAGCTAGTTGGGAGCCTGAGGCGGGAAGATCACTTGAGCCTAGGAGTCTGAGGCCAAGCAGGGCAACATAGTGAGGCCCCTGTCTGAAAAAAAAAAAAAAAGGAAAGAAAATGTGTTTTTTGGCTGGGTGCGGTGGCTCACGCCTGTAATCCCAGCACTTTGGGAGGCCGAGGTGGGTGGATCACGAGGTCAGGAGATCGAGACTGTCCTGCTAACATGGTGAAACCCCGTCTCTACTAAAAATACAAAAAATTAGCCGGGCGTGGTGGCGGGCGCCTGTAGTCCCAGCTACTCGGGAGGCTGAGGCAGGAGAATAGTGTGAACCTGGGAGGCAGAGACTGCAGTGAGCCAAGATAGTGCCACCGCACTCCAGCCTGGGCGACAGAGCGAGACACCATCTCAAGAGAAAACAAAAAAAAAGAAAATGTGTTTTTCATGTTTTCACAGCAGTCTGACTGTGTGCACATGTGAGGATACTTAAGAGAACACCACTGACCTGCTGGCCCACGTCGACCTTCGTGAAACTAAAGGTGCTGAGGTGGGTGTTTGCTCCCCGCACAGCTGGTTCTATAGTTTCTCGAAACAACTTCTCTATAAATTGGCAAATGAAAGGCCACATGTGTTTTACAGTCTGGAAAGGAAAAAGAACTCAGTGTAAACAAAATGCTATAAAGCATGACACACACGAGTGCTCGTGAGAAACTCTCGCAATGGACCAAACCTGGTTTTGAAAATAAAGAGGGGGGAGGATCTTCTTGTTATGCAAAATCAACATGATCTAAATTCTAAAAAGTTATTAGAAAAAGCAACTACTGATTACCTAATACGTTGCAGGAACTAGTCATTCTGGTTAAATATTCTGTTTAAGTATGTCAGCATGTTTAAAGATTTCTAAAAGTCCTGTGGTTTCAAATTGTTGCTGAAAACAACAGTAATATTTATAGCTCTTCAACTGCATAAATATTAACAAGCACCTACATTTTTAATGACAAATGAACTTCCAGCACTTTAAAGTGATCACTATCCACATCTGAGCTCACTGTGTAGCCCTAAAGATGCACGAAACACAGAGATAAAACAGAGCTAATTCAAGGTATACTGTTCTAAAAACATAACCTTTAAAAAAATGATTGCTGGCTGTGTGCAGGGGCTCACGCCTGTAATCCCAGCAATTTGGGAGGCTGAGGCAGGCGATCATCTGAGGTCGGGAGTTCGAGACCAGCCTGACCAATACGAAGAAACTCCATCTCCACTAAAAATACAAAATTAGCCGGGTGTGGTGGCGCACGCCTGTAATCCCAGCTACTCGGGAGGCCAAGGCAGGAGAATCACTTGAACCCGGGAGGTGGAGGTTGCGGTGAGCTGAGATCGTGCCACTGCGCTCCAGCCTGGGCAACAAGAGTGAAACTCCATCTCAAAAAAAAAAAAAAAAAAAAAAAAAAAGGATTGTTATTGATTATTCAGTTTCTTGTAAGTTATTTCTTTCTTTGTAATGTTTCTTAAAACTTATGATTATTATAAAATAGATTTGAGCCCTGGCTGTTCAGAAAAGAAGACACATGGCCAGAGATATAAATACGCACATGCCTATGCTTTTCTCAAGTCAAAGAGACAATTCTCACTCTCTGGAAAGAAAAGAAATGCATTTGTTATGACTGAGGTCTTTGGGGAGCAGAAGCCAACCCACTAAAGTCCAAACGAGCTCAAATGTTACCAACATGCAAATTCCCAAATATGGAAAGATGGTATCTCACCCTCCAATTCCACTGATAGACGGTATTTGGTATACTCTAATCTTACCTTATTTAGCCATTCTGCTCTTTCAGTGTCTGGAAAATGAACCTAGGAAGAAAATACACACATATGACTTATTAACTCCCAACAACTGTAAATAAAATGTCAAGCAGGCAATTTCATATTCCCATCATATGTCCTATGTTTGCATGACGCTTCTTTAAAACACTCTGCCCTAAAGCTTTGGAAACTGGTCTCCAAGGAGGGAAAGTGAAATGCATGGCACCCCAGCTCTTTACATTCTGAGAACATGATGAGCAGAAAATTTGAGTGTGGAAAATGCCGTCAGAGTCTTCCCTGCACCCCACTGTCCAGAGGAAATTCACTGGAATCTGAAACATCATAGATTATACAAAACTGACCTTTACCTTGTTTAAAAAAACATGCTTCTAACCTGTTAGCATATTATCATCATGTCCTAGAAATCTAGGCTGAGCCTCTACCCTGCCCAGGTCAGCCATGGTGGCGCAAACCTGCAAGTCCCAGGTTCTCGGGAGGCTGAGGTGGGAGGATCCCTTGAGCCCAGGAGCTTGTCTGCAATGTGCTACAATCATGCTTGTGATTAGTGCTGCACCCTAGTCTGGACAACATGAGACTCCACAAAATAAAGTAACAAAATATAAACTAAAATAAAATTCACTCTTTCCTTTTGCTTTTCTCTTTTGGCCCAAACCAGCCAAGAGACACTCTTCCTTACTTGGCTCCCCTCCGTACCATCTCCCACCTTCACCCAGATGGGGATCCCCCTTAAAATTCTGCAGGGAGGGCCTGGATACTGGAGAAGGGTTTGTACAGGAGAAAAGAAACCTATTTAGGGCCAGGTATGGTGGCTCATTCCTGTAATCCCAACATTTTAGGAGGCTGAGGCGGGTGGATTACTTAAAGCCAGGAGTTCAACACCAGCCTGGCCCACATGGGGAAACCCCGTCTCTACTAAAAATACAAAAATTTGAGCAGAGTGTGGCGGTACCCGCCTGTAATCCCAGCTACTTGGGAGGCTGAGACAGGAGAATCGCTTCAACCTGGGAGGTGGAGGTTGTAGCTAGTCGAGATCGTGCCACTGCACTCCAGCCTGGATGACAGAGGGAGAGTCTGTCTCAAAAAAAAAAAAAAAGAAAACCTATTTAAAAAAAAACGTGGACTGGGCGCGGTGGCTCACACTTGTAATTCCAATATAGTGGGAGACTGAGGCAGGAGGACTGCTTGAGGCCAGATGTTCAAGACAAGCCTAGGCAACATAGTGAGATTCTGTCTCTAAAAAAAATGGTGGTGCACACCTGTAGTCCCAGTCCCAGCTACTCAGAAGCTGAGACGGGAGGATCACTTCAGTCCCGAAGTTCCAGGTTGCAGTGAGCCATGACTGAACTACTGCTCTCCAGCCTGAGTGACAGAGTGAGACCCTCTCTCTGGATTGAAAAAAAAGAGAAAGAAAATATTTTCTCTGCCATTAGGGCTAAAATAAAACATCCTTGGCCAGGCGCGGTGGCTCACGCCTGCAATCCCAGCACTTTGGGAGGCTAAGGCGGGCGGATCACAAGGTCAAGAGATCAACACAGTGAAACCCCGTCTCTACTAAAAATACAAAAATTAGCCAGGCATGGTGGCGTGCGCCTGCAATCCCAGCTACTCAGGAGGCTGTGGTAGGAGAACCCGGGAGGCGGAGGTTGCAGTGAGCCGAGATCGTGCCACTGCACTCCAGCCTGGGACAGAGTGAGACTCCGTCTCAAAAAAAAAAAAAAAAAAAAAAAAAAAAAAAATTAAGAGGCCATATAGTTTTAAAAATATCGTACACACATGCATGTGTATAGAAACATGTTCTAATGTAAGTTACACATGCTAATAAGTGCATAGAAAAGAGGTCTGCAAGAATATGTACGAAACTAGCAATGAGGAAACTCAGCTCTTACATTTCCCTCTGTATTTCTATACTTTTGAAATCCTTATAAGCATGAACTAATTCTGTAATTTAGGATTAAAATTAAGAAAATGTTTCTAATACAGGAGTACTATTCTTATATAACAAATGACCAAAATTATGTGAAAGTGCAATTTTCATTAATTAAACCATATTTTAATGATATTAGATGAAAACGATACTTGGAAACAGGATTATCTTACACCAAGTAATCTACTCCAAATTTGATTTGTAAAGAAAAATTTTTTGGAACATCAAGTTTTAAAGATAAATATCATAAAATGACTCCTGTAAAAAATGTTCCAAAATGAAAACATTCTTCCTTCTCTAACATTAGATTTCTCTAAGTTTACTGGTACTTCTCAAATTTCGTCTGACAGTATGCTAGTAAAGTCCTACTCATCCTGTCATCCTTAACGCCTGAGCAACACCTTAAAGCTAAACATACCAGTACCAGAATCACCTACAGAATTATACTTATGTAATAATAATAAAGCTTCTCTACTCAGTCATATATCACAGCAAAAATAAGGTGAGTTCTGCTTTTATTAGTCACTGGGCTGTATTTAATCTCCTGCACATGTGTTGACTGTTCTGTTGAAGAATCTATTTATCAAGCACTTCCTCCACATCCAGCGGGAATGAGACCTGCTGCTGTCCTTGGAGGCTTGTCGCTGGAGGAGGGGCTGGTGTGGGAGGCGTGGCCGCCAGCCAGGGAGGGAGAACAGTGCCGGCACAGGAAGGAGAGTCCGCTGCTGCCTGGAAGGGTCCATGGAAGATTCAGGTGCTGTGGCTCACGCCTGTAATCCCAGCACTTTGGGAGGCCAAGGCGGACGGATCACGAGGTCAGGAGTTCGCGACCAACCTGGCCAGGATGGAGAAACTCAGTCTCTACTAAAAATACAAAAAAATTAGCCAGGCGTGGTGGTGCACACCTGTAGTCCCAGCTACCCAGAAGGCTGAGGCAGAATTGCTTGAACCCAGCAGGTGGAGGTTGCAGTGAGCTGAGATTGCGCCACTGCACTCCAGCCTGGGACTCTGTCACAAAAAAAAAAAAAAAAAAAAAAAAAAAAAAACACCAAACAAAAAAGAAAGAAAGAAACTAGCCGTATATGAGCTGGGGTTGGCCAGGTGTGAAATAACAAGAAATACATATATTTGGTCTCTGCCCCTAGTACTTAACATAGAACTCCTAAAACCCCTTGTAGGTGGGAGTGCTAGGAGAATCTTTTGTTCTAGTATTTGGTCTCTCATCCCTGATTCCCCACACAAAGGTACTAAATCTCTTGAATTTCTTGGGTGGTAGGAGCAGCTTTTGTTCTAATGAGGTGTCTCTTGGTGGGCTCCTGGACAGCCTCAGGATGGACAGGAGCATGGGATCAGCACCCACGCCTGCAGTGAGGCAGTGATGGACAGGAGAATGGGTGAAGCCGGCACCCACGCCTGCAGTGAGGCAGTGATGGACAGGAGCATGGAAGGAGGCGGCACCCACGCCTGCAGTGAGGCACTGATGGGCAGGAGAGTGGGAGGCGGTGGCACCCATGCCTGCAGTGAGGCAGTGACGGACAGAAGGATGGGAGGAGGCGGCACCCACGCCTGCAGTGAGGCACTGATGGGCAGGAGCGTGAGAGGAGGCGGCACCCACGCCTGCAGTGAGGCAGTGATGGGCAGGAGCGTGGGAGGAGGCGGTACCCACGCCTGCAGTGAAGCAGTGATGGACAGGAGCACAGGTGGAGCCGGTACCCACGCCTGCGGTGAGGCAGTGACGGACAGGAGTGTCGGAGGAGTCGGCACCCACATCTGCAGTGAGGCACTGATGGGCAGGAGAGTGGGAGGAGGTGGCACCCACGCCTGCAGTGAGGCAGTGACGGGCAGGAGCATGGGAAGACGCGGCACCCATGTCTGCAGTGAGGCAGTGACAGGCAGGAGCATAGGAGGAGGCGGCACCCACGCCTGCAGTGAGGCAGTGATGGGCAGGAGCACGGAGGAGGCGGCACCCACGCCTGCAGTGAGGCAGAGTTGCAGGAGGAGCATAGGAGGAACTGCCGGTAGTGCCCCATTCTGTTCTGGAATGAATAGAGAAACCCTCTTCCCAAATAAGGTTTGAATACAAGTGAACTGGCTTGTATTAGAATTAACTGGCTTGTGTTAGAATTTGCACAATCAAGCCGTCTCTTAGTAGTGGTATCCCAAGACATTCAATAGTTCTGAGGTTTTCATTTATGAGTGATTATTCCAATGTGCCAAAGAAAATGAGAAAGAGAATATATCAAATTTGAACAAAGTAAATCTGTTACCAAGTTTTAAAATCTGTTCACTAAGTCAAACTCTGCTTCTCACTAATACATATTCATAAACATTTGCTTATGTTGCATAAAACAGAATCTAAAGTAGCAAAAACATCACAGAGAAAGACTGGGACACACAGGGATCAGAGAAAACACAGTCCTCAGTCACATAGGAACACATATTCAGTTTTAAATCTTATCTTTCAGCTTAAAAAAAAAAGACTCAGATCTCTTTTAAGTTCTAATTATAAAACAAATTTCTATATTTATATTATCTCCATGAACTAGAAATAATCATTGTACGATTATTCAAGTTTCTATTATATTTGAGTTGACACCCTGCAAACATCTTTTTTTTTTTTTTTTTTGAGACGGAGTCTCGCTCTGTCGCCCAGGCTGGAGTGCAGTGGCTGGATCTCAGCTCACTGCAAGCTCCGCCTCCCGGGTTCACGCCATTCTCCTGCCTCAGCCTCCCGAGTAGCTGGGACTACAGGCGCCCGCCACCTCGCCCGGCTAGTTTTTTGTATTTTTAGTAGAGACGGGGTTTCACCGTGTCAGCCAGGATGGTCTCGATCTCCTGACCTCGTGATCCGCCCGTCTCGGCCTCCCAAAGTGCTGGGATTACAGGCTTGAGCCACCGCGCCCGGCCGCAAACATCTCTTTAATGTTACCTTTTAAAAGAACAAAGGCATATTTTAGATTCTAATATGCTGCTGCTATTACCAAAGTTGCTTTGTTTAGAAAAATTAAGCCAAATATACAAAGAGCATTTAACTGTGCTCCAGGAACTCTACATACAATATTTTGTTTAATCCTCACCAGAACCTCTGAACAATTAGTGGCTCCATCTAACAGACAACAGAATGCCTCGGGGGAACAGGCAGAATAAAGAGATCCAGACCCAAAGGACTCCAGAGGCCTTCCTGTCACGCCACGCTGGAGTATACAGGATGGAATTGACATAAACGGTCAAAATGTTCTTGCCAATTAAATCATATTCCTCCCATTTCCAAACATAAAAAAATGGAAAGCTAACGTTTAAAACAAAAATTTAATAAAAGGAATGTCTTCCTTCAAACAACATTCTCCTTGAAGACCAGTATTAACAATCAGAACTTGCATAGGATTTTATTGTTCATAAATTCCACGTCCTATGCACGATATAAGCATTTTTGTGTTTTTTTTTTTTGAGATGGAGTCTAACTCTGTCACTCAGGCTGGAGTGCAGCGGCACGATCTCAGCTCACTACAACCTCCGCCTCCCAGGTTGAAGCAATTATCCTGCCTAGGCCTCTGGAGTAGCTGGGACTACAGGTGCCCGCCACCACAAGTGGCTAATTTTTGTAGTTTTAGTACAGACGGGGTTTTGCCATGTTGGCCATGGTGGTCTCAAACTCCTGGCCTCAAGTGATCCATCTGCCTCGGGCTCTAAAAGTGCTGGGATTACAGGCATGAGCAATCTACCGCACCAGGCTGATACAAGCATTTTTAATTACCAAAAAAAAGTACAGCAGGCACTTGACAAGGAATGTAGAGGCCATTAGCATTGGCCGGGCACGGTAGCTCGCACCTGTAATCCCAGCACTTTGGGAGGCCGAGGAGGGGGGATCACGAGGTCAGGAGATCGAGACCATCCTGGCTAACATGGTGAAACCCCATCTCTACTAAAAATACAAAAAATTAGCCGGGCGTGGTGGCAGGCGCCTGTAGTCCCAGTTACTCAGGAGGCTGAGGCAGGAGAATGGCATGAACCCAGGAGGCGGAGCTTGAAGTGAGCTGAGATTGCCCCACTGCACTCCAGCCTAGGCGACAGAGTGAGACTTCATCTTAAAAAAAAAAAAAAAAATTCCATTAGCATTAGTAACACTGAAACATGCAGTAACAATTCTGCTGACTCATTCCTTTTTAAAAATAAAAACCTAGAATAAGTTTAGACAGGTAATGTCTCAGAAAATATTAAGAAAGATGCTATACCTGAGGCATTGCTGATTTAATACCTTTAAGGAAAATTTTAAAGATAAATGGATAAAATGATTCTGTTAGAAACAAAATGCCACTAAACATGAAATCATGAACTTGCCAATCAAGTTCATTTATTCAAGATTCTTCCTCATTCCAAGAAGGATTTGAGCTTTGCTCAATGCTGCGTAACGCTTTAGGCACTATTTTAAAAAGGAAAAAACAAAATACACAAAATTCTTACTGGAAGCAATGGCTGCTTGCAGGGAAGAATTCTTTCCCTCTCTTAGACCACAACTAAAGGGGAAGGAAGAAGGAATGTGAGTCACTGGCACAGCAATCGAGAGTGTGCCCAGGAGCAGGCCCCACCAGCACAGGTGGGGCCCAACCCCGCCGTGCCTCAGAAGGCACCTAAGTGACAGGGTCACCCGTTCATTGGCCATCTGAAAACACCAACCTTCCTACACCATGTGGCTAGTTCTACGTTAAGCCTATGAAATGAAAAAAATCTAAGCAAGTAGCTTTGTTTCCTTGTCTAAAATCAACACAATCTCAAAAATGGAACAGATAAGGCAAAAAGGACAGGAGAACCACGGTTCTACAAGAACATGAGACGCCTCTTCCTTATTAGTTACATCACAAGAGTAATCAGAACCTGGTTTCTAGAAGCGTTTAGGCAAGCAACACACCTTTACTTAGAAGCACTCAGCATAGTACAGGTTTACCTAAGCAGATGTGGCCTGCATTCAAATAATTCGGTCTGGGGAAATACTAAAAACGTTAAATATTTAAAATGTTTTATATTGTTCTCTCTGCATATGAATTAAAGTCAGCGCAAATGGTCAGAAAGACATGTAGAAAATTAAAACTGCCCAGAAAATTTTGGTTCACACTCAGCACAACCAAAGGGAGTCCAAGGTTCTAATACACACAGAGGTGGGGCCCATGAGAACCCAAGGCCCCATTCAGTGATTTCCAAGAAGACTGGTGCCCTGTAGTGGAGGGAAGAGAAGCACTTCTGTGGGGCCTGGGGAAAAGTAACTCAGAACCACGTCTTCATAGCATCAGATTATCATGAGAAAAAGTATTAGGGACAATATTCCTGACAGTGGACGAGACTTCCAGGCACACGGTGTTTACATGTTTAGAACTGTAAGGCACGAGGATCTGATGGAGCACTTGTTACCTCTCCACACCAGTGGGGATCTCTGCTCGTCCCCACAGCTGGGCTGCTGAACTTAGCAGGAGAGTGACTTAAATATAATTTGGTACCAACACAAATTTGTGCCTTCTGATCTTTGTATAATCAAATATCTACTCATCTCCCAAACTATCTGTCCCTCCTCAAGATCCTCAAATCCTACGTGCCCATCTCCCGTCTTCTCTAGAGACTTTGGTCAGTATTCATGGAATCGGAAAAAGCAGGTCAGAAATCTTAATAATTAAATGGTATTTTTTTCAAAGATACTAGGATGCTTTATCCAAATAGTTGCTTCTACAAAGAAAGTATTCACGGTTAAAAAGGTAGAGAGGAATCTAAAACATCTGTCAACCCTGTAATAAACTGTCACAGTATGGTCAAATTACTACTTCGAATAGTAAAAGGAAATTGCACAAGATAACCATTTTTATCTATTTCTAGTCTACATAAAAAGCAGGCAATCAATTAATTCACACAGTAAATAAAGCAATTGATCTTTTCCAAAATCCACAAGATTGTAATTTTCTCTGTGGTTTACAGGCTTCGATTACTGCAACAGAGTAACTGGATACCCCAACGCTTTGGTGCAATGACAGTGCTTAAAAATCCATCTGTTTAAGGTCATTTCTTAACAGAAAGCACTTTCAAAATTCTCCCCAGGTGCTTTGTACATTAATGAGAAATTTCACTAGGAAATCCGGAAAGACACTAACGTCCCTGAAGTTTTTAACTGAGACCACACGTAGTGATCACAGTCACTCCTTGACTTTCTCACCACAAATCCAATGGTGTTGTCTACCAGAGCTATGGCAAATTGCTGCTTTCTTATGTCACCTAAACTCTTAACAGTTTAAAGTAAGGACTCTTGCCGCGACAGGGATGATGGCTGAGCCTCAGCTGTGACCACCATGGGCCCCAGGGGCACAAGGCTCTTCTGGGCTGAAGGTGGACGGTGGTAGCCGAGTCGGCGCTGATGCACACTGCGTAGGAGGCACTGGCCTAGAGAGGGCTTCCTCACTATTTCTTCATTATACAAGTGACCATTATCTATTTTGGTAGATCAGAAAACAAAGTAAAAGAAAAGTTTAAAAACTAGGTTCATCCGAGCATACCTTTCGTAACAAAGCTGTCTAAATCACTTGAAATCCAAGTCTTAGTTTTGATTCATAAGAGAACGTACCCTGAATTTCATATGTTACATCTGACATATACTCTTCCTGTATCCATTTATTTTTTAAAGGGGTTAAGCCCCCTTTTAGTGCATGCGTGAAATTATAGGAGAATTTAAGCCAGGACTAATATTCAATGGCAGAGTTAAAATAGGGACGCCTCACAGTTTCTACTCAGGAGAACAACAGGGTATCCCTTCATGGAAACACTAATATCAACAGACTTATTTACACATAAACACATGGCCATGAAGAGTATTTTTCAAATATTTGAACCATGTTCTCACAAAATTCTAAAGTCCTTTAGACATTTTCCTGTTTCCGCTAAAAGAAAGAAAAGTCACATAATTATTTGATAATCGTGATTTACGCTGAAGTCCCGGCATGAGTCACATGAACATAACAAATTAAAACGAGTCCAAGGGTAGGAAGTCTGTCTTCTCATCTCCTTCACTAAAACACCGAAGACAATCTGGTTGTTTTTATTTTAAATTTAAATCAAATGAATATTAATTCAAATATACACGCTTATGTTTTAACTGGAATGGATTAAAAGATAGATGGGCAATTGTAGTACTGAATTAATTGCACATATTCTGTATACTATTTAAATGAATCCAGCTTTGTGTGACTATATATATAGTATATACAGTTTATTCTAATATATATGAGAAACTATATGAGATTGGAAAAACAGGGTTATTTGAAACCCTGTCTCTATTAAAAATACAAAAAAATTAGCCGGGCGTGGTGGTGGGCACCTGCAGTCCTAGCTACTCAGGAGGCTGAGGCAGGAGAATGGCGCGAACCCGGAAGGCAGAGTTTGCAGTGAGCCAAGATTGCGCCACTGCACTCCAGCCTGGGCGACAGAGTGAGACTTCGTCTCAAAACAAAACAAAACAAAAAAGATTTACAGAAGTGACTGGAATACTAAAAATCTATCTACATGGATTAAGAAGTAAGATCGGATTTAAAATGGATCTGTGAATTTTACGTTTTCAAGAAATAAGTTTATATATCTCCTAGGAGCTTAACTTTATTCTCATGCAGATAGTAACTATCGCGACTTATGAGGAGGAGGTCGGAAATGTACCACCCTAAAACTTACTGTTTCCTTTTTAATTATTTGTTTGTACACAATGAAGAAACAGTAAATAATCAGACATGTGAAAACACTAGTACTTTTTTCCTGAATATGATCATTACCTTCACTGGATGTTTGATACCAAGGTTCCAGAACATCTTTCCCAATTACAGCCTGTGTGCCTCACTGCTGCTGGATGTTACACATTCCCCATAAAGGGTCAGACAGGAGATATCTGGGGCACTTGTGGGCCGTGAGGTCTCTGTCACAACCACTCAACCACAGTTGGCGTACGAACTAATGAGCATGGCTGTGTTCCAACAGAACTTTAATATGGTCACTGAAATTTGAATTTCATAACATTTTCACCTGCCACTTTCTTCCAGCCATTAAAAAATGTAAAAGCTGTTCACTGGCCACAAAAACAAACAGGAGGCCAGGCCATGAGCTGAGGCTTGCTGCCCACTGAGCAGGATGCGCACACCCGCAAAAGGATGGCGCCACAGGATGGGGCCGTCCAGCCTCTCTCCAGAGAGCAGACCCCACAGCTCCAGGCGCAGAAAAATGTCTGCCACACATTCCTTTTTTATTACAAATACCCCAAATCTTAAAACTGGGGTAAAGAGTTTGAAAACTGAACCCACTGACCTCCAATTTGTTACCTACTACAGAAATCCCCTACTTATTGGCAGTTCCACGTTCTGTGATTTCCATTACCTGTAGTCAACCAAGGTCAGAAAATATTAAATGGAAACTTCCAGAAACAGTCAGTTTTAAACTGCATGCTGTTCTGAGTAGGGTGATGAAATCTCACTCCGTCCCGCTCGAGACACGAGCCCCGCTCTGTCCGACACGCCCTGAGCATGCTCCTGCCCACTCACCTGTGCCGTCTGGATCATCACCTCAGGTGTCGTGGGATCACCGTGCTCGTGTCAAGTCACCTTTACTTTACTCAATAATGGCCCAAAACACACCAATAGTGATGTTGGTCATTCGGATATGCCAAAGAGAAGCCATAAAGTGCTTCCTTTAAGTGAAAAGCTGAAAGTTCTCGACTTATTAAGCAAAGTATCATACCCTGAGGTTGCTAAGGTGTAAGAACACATCTTCCATCTGTGAAACTGAAGAAGGAAAATAATTTCATGCTAGTTTTGCTGCCACATGTCAAACCTTAAGATGGAAAAGGCATTAAATTTGTGGCTGGGACCTGGCACGGGGGTTCACACCTGTAATCCCAGCACTGTGCCTATAATCCCAGCACTTTGGGAGGTTGAGGCCAGCAGATCACTTGAGGTCAGGAGTTCAAGACCAGGCTGGCCAACATGCGAAATCCCACCTCTACTTAAAAAAAAAAAAAAAAAAATCTGGTGTGGTGGTGGGCGCCTGTAGTCCCAGCTATTTGGGAGGGGCTGAGCCACGAGAATTGCTTGATCTGGGAGGTGGAGGTTGCAATGAGCTGAGACTGCGCCATTACACTCCAGCCTGGGTGACAGGGAAAGAGTCTATCTCAAAAACAAAACAAAACAAAAAACAAAACAAAACCAAAAAAATAAATAAGCAAATAAGTTTGTGGGTAGAAGACAAAACAGTTGTTCTGATTGACAGCCAACTGGGTTTGGCACTATCCTGTTTCACTGGGGGTCTTGGAAAATATCCCCCACAGATAAGAGGGGGCTACTGTAGTAAACTTTGGATCACATTAAACCAACTAAAAAATGGGCAAAAGTGGCTGGGCGTGGTGGCTCATGCCTGTAATCCCAGCACTTTGGGAGGCCAAGGCGGGTGGATCACGACATCAAGAGATCGAGATCATCCTGGCCAACATGGTGAAACCCTGTCTCTACTAAAAATACAAAAAGCTGGGCATGGTGGTGGGTGCCTGTAGTCCCAGCGACTCAGGAGGCTGAGGCAGGAGAATCACATGAACCCAGGAGGCGAAGGTTGCAGTGAGCCGAGATCACACCACTGCACTCCAGCCTGGCGACAGAGTGAAACTCTGTCTCAAAAAAAAGGGGGGGGGTGGGCAAAAGTATTTGTATATAAACACTTCTCCAAAGAGGATATAAAAGTGGCCAATAAGCACATGAAAAGATGCTCAACATTATCAGTTAGAGAAATACAAATCAAAATCACAATGAGATATCACTTCATGTCCACTAGGATGGTTAAAATACAGACAATGTTAAATTAAGTTCAGCCTAAAGGTGTCTCCTTAACATACTGTAAGTTTCAGCCTGAAGGTTTCCTAACTGGATGTGTGAAGAGACTGGAGCCTACTCTTAGGCCAACCATCAGGTTCTGGCCAATCACAGGCAGCCAGCCGTTCAAACCACGTCCAAATAAGGCAAATGCAGAACTGCAACCTGGCTGGCTGTTTCTGTAGCTCACTTTCTTTTTTCTGCTCATAAATGTTCTTCCACTACATGGATGCACTGGAGCCTCTTTGAACCTATTCTGGTTCAGGGACTGCCCAATTCGTGAATCATTCTTTGCTCAGTTAAACTATATTAAACTTAATTTGAGATTTTCCTTTTAACCA
Organism: Theropithecus gelada; assembly: GCF_003255815.1. NCBI lineage: Eukaryota > Metazoa > Chordata > Mammalia > Primates > Cercopithecidae > Theropithecus > Theropithecus gelada. The sequence continues at coordinate 182,725,832 of NC_037670.1, forward strand.
CAAGTTTTGGTGAAGACATGGGGAAATCGGAACTCTCATTTGATGCCAGTGGTAATGTAAAATGATGTAGGCCCTTTGAAAATCAATTTTGCAAATCCTCAAAATATGTAAACCTAGAGGTACCATATGACCCATTCTACCCACAAGTATATATGCAACAGAAAGGAAAACACACGTCCACACAAACACCTGTACATGAATGCTCACAGCAGCATGATTTATTTCGCCTAAAAGTCGAAAAAGCTCAAAGGATCATTACTTGATAAATGGCTAAACAAAATGTAGCCTTTTCATACAACAGAATTATTTGTCAATACAAGGAAATGAAACACTAGTATGTGTCACGCTGTCTAAGAAGCAGGCTGGGCATGGTGTGTCTCACATCTGTGATCCCAGCACTGTGGAAAGCTGAGAGGCAGGAGGATCACTTGAGCCCAGAAGTTCAAGACCAGCTCAACACAATGAGGCCCCATCTCCACAAAACATCTAAAAATTAGCTGGGCATGGTGGTGCGTGCCTGTGGTCCCAGCTGCTCAGGAGGCTGAGATGGGAGGATCACTTGAGCCCGGGAGGTGGAGGCTGCAACGATCACGTCACTGCACTCCAGCCTGGGTGACAGAGCGAGACCCTGTCTTGAGTGAAAAAAAAAAAAAAAAAAAAAGCTCATCGCAAAGTCTATGTGTTGTAATATTTCATGTACACGGGATGTCCAGAAGGTGTCCTTCTATAGAGACGAAGTGAATTAGTGGGTGGCGAGGGTGGGCGTGACAGGGAGAGCAGTGGAGCGGTCTGAGGATTGAGGGCTGATGGGTATAGGGTTTCTTTATGGAAGACAAAAGGTTCTAATAAGAGATTTCGGTGATGGTTGCACAATCCTGAGAATATACTGTAAAACAGTTAATTTTATAGTTTAAATGGCTGGATTGTATGGTATGTGAATTATAGCTCAATACAGCGGTTAAAAAAAATAAAAGGGGTAAGGCACAGTGGCTCAAGCCTATAATCCCAGCACTCTGGGACGCCAAGGTGGGAGGATCACTTGAGCCCAGGAGGTCAAGACTGCGGTAAGCCATGATTGCACCACTGCACTCCAGCGTGGCAACAGAATGAGACTGTCTCTCTCAAAAAATAAAAATTAAAAAAAATTAAAATTAAGAACAAAAAATAAGTATCTCAATCTATAAAACACATACTGCTTTTACCATGGCCCATTTATTTTAATCAGACACTTCCCCAAATAATAACAGAACCAAATAAGTAAAGCCAGAGAACCCAAAGTAAATCAGTGGCCTAAGTCAGAGCTCCTTGTTCGTGGCTTAACCAACCAACAAAGGTACCCCAGTGAGCTATCTGGTCCTTAAAGAGCCCATGGCTCAGCTCAGTGATAAATGAGGGGCAAAGTCATTCCACTGTGGGTCCCACATTATCTGCCAAATTAGTTAAACACTGAGAAATACATCAGAATGGAAATATTTGTTGAGACCATAAAGATGAACTATGCACGTTCACAGGAACACACAGGCGCCTGAACACACGCTTCCGCACACCTGCACGGGAACACACAGGCGCCTGAACACACGCTCCTGCACACCTGCACGGGAACACACAGGCGCCTGAACACACGCTCCTGCACACGTTCACAGGAACACACAGGCGCCTAAACACAAGCTCCCACACACCTGCACAGGAACACACAGGCGCCTAAACACAAGCTCCTGCACACATGCACAGGCCGCCACAGCTCACACACACACCTGGAAACGTTGCAGGATTCAGGGGAGGCAGAGACCACAGAGCGGGGAGTCAACTTTCTATGGCTGTTCTCCTTCTAGGTTGTGCTACAAGAGGGTGAGAAATCCAGAGAAATGCGGTTGGGATTCAAAGAAGCCAACAGGGTTTATGGACGTCTCAGGAGATTGGCGGGACAAGAACTGGAGTCTGGGTCAGCTAAACAACCAGAACCTGAGGGGCCAAGATCCCTGAGAGAGGGAAGTGGGAAGAAGGGTACAGTTTCTTTCAAGAGGAATTCGCTGAATTCCTAAGCTACCCAGGGCAAGAAGCTGGCCTCGAAGGAGCAAAATAGAGCTTTTGGCAAGCATGCTGTACTGAGAAAGCACAAACTGGACTTTGGGACAGACCAGGGGGCACTTAGAAAGCACTGCAGACTCCTAGTCACAACATCTGGAGGGCTGGGCCTTAGAGCACAGAGGATCAGAGGCAGCCAGAGCTTCCCCCTGCCACACAGCCACAGGTCGGCTCAGAACCACTCTGGAGAGGCCAGCCTGCACCCGCCCTGCCTTCCAGAGGATGGGGGAGCCTCTCTGGAGAAGTACACGCTTCAGAGCAGGGATGGGCTTGGGCTGGCTCCTGCTCACAGCCACGTCGCTGAGACTGCTAACTTCTGACGTGTGAATATTCCCATCATGGCCAATTTCAAGCTACCGAACGACTTAACTGAATGTGGAGGTGGAAGAAATGTACGACATCATGTCAAGGTGGTACCAGTCAGTCATCAGGCAGATGTAAGTCAGAGCCACAGTGACTTCCACTTTACATCCACTAGGACAGCAACAACAATAAAAACAGAGAAACACAAGTGAGGGCAAGGATGTGGAGGAATTCAACCTTCGTGCATTGCTGGGGAGAATGTAAAGTGGTACAGGCATTGTGAAAACAGTTTGGCATTCCTCAAAATGTTAAACACAGACCCAACAATTCTATTCCTAGGTATATACTCAAAAGAATTGAAAATGGGTATTCAAACAAAAATGTGTACATGAATCGTCACAGCAGCACCATTCACAACAGCCAAAGGGTGGAAACAACTCGAATGGCCATCGTGGATGAATGGATAATCAAACTGTGGTTCAGCCATGTACCGGAATATTCAGCCTTAAAGAGATGATACACTGGTATATGCCACAATGCAAATGAACCTCAAAACTATGCTTACTGAAAGAGGCCACACATAAAAGATCACACACATATTACATGCCTCTGTTTACAGGAAATATCCAGGACAGGTAAACCCACAGAGACAAAGCAGATGTGGTTGCCATGGGTTGGGTGAGGGGAAACAGGGTGTGACTGCAAATGGGCACAAAACAGGGTTCCTTTTGGGGCAGAGAAAATGTTTTGGAACCTGAGACAGGTGATGATTACACTACAGGTAAAGGTACTAAACGGCACTGAACTGTGTCCTTTAAAATGGTTTTATGTTATTTGAATTTATTGCAATAAAAATGAAAGAAATGAGCTATCAAGAAATGAAAAGACACAGAAGAACCTAAAATGCATATTTCTAGGTGAAATAAACCAATCTGAAAAGGCCAATACTCTATAATTCCAATATATGACATTCTAGAAAGTGCAAAACTGTGTAGAAAGATCAGTAAGCACAGGCAGATGGAGAGGAAGAGTGGAAGCACAGAAGATTTTTAGGGCAGCAAAACTATTTCGTACGACACTGTAATAGCTGATACATGATATTATCCATTTGTCAAGATCCACAGAATGTACAACACAGAGAATGAGCCGTACTATAAACTGTGGGCTTCGGTTAGTATTAAATATATCAACGCGGGCTCATCAGTTGTGACAGACATAGCACAGGAAACTGTAAGAAGGGATGTGGGGGCTCTGCATTATCTGCTCAATTTTTCTGGAAATCCAGAATTGTTTGAAAAAATGAAGTCTATTAATGTAAGAAAGTGAAAGGGAAATAAATACCTTTCCAGACAAAAATTGAGAAAATCCATTGCTAGCAGACTTGCAGTAAAATAAATACTAAAGTTCTTCAGGCAGGAGGAAAATCATGCCAGACAAAACGTGTAACAGTAAGAAGGAAACAAAGACCAAGGGAGAGCACCTCTGTTCCTCGTCCCGATTACTCTCACAGATCAAAACTGTTTTAAAAATATACGTTCCTCGTCCCGATTACTCTCACAGATCAAAACTGTTTTAAAAATATACGTTCCTCGTCCCGATTACTCTCACAGATCAAAACTGTTTAAAAAATATATGTTCCTCGTCCCGATTACTCTCACAGATCTAAAACATTTAAAAACATACATTACTTGTCCCGATTACTCTCATATATGTAAAACATTTAAAAATATACCCCGGTCTGGCTGTCACCTCCTAACGTACTTAAGAATGCTAATAGTACATAAACTTAAAACCCAGAGAAGCTCCCACCAGCTAACAAGGTAGTGGGTCATTCACTTGCGTTGGTTTTGCTCTTCTGGGAACAGTAACCCGCCACCACCCTGGCATCTCTGGTGCCTTCCGCAAGCACAGGTTTTACGAGCTGGGCCCAGCTCTCATGGCACTGAGTATGGCCAGGAGGGGACACCTGACTTCTACTGGGGTGACCGCAGAGTCTCTCAGACCTTAGCCCCTCCTCTGAAAAGCAGAAATGACATATACTTCTCTTGGGGTTGTAAAAATGACTAGATTAGATGGGGCCAAAATCCCCAGTGTCTCCTCTACTGCCATCAAGAGAGAGGAGAGAACATAGAACGCACGGCAGTGCACAGACCTCACAGGTCAAGGGCTGCCTGTGCTCACCTCTGACATTAGCAGAACTTGTTTCCTTAACTTTAAAACAAAGGTGGCAGGTGAGCTGTGAGGTTTCAATGACTTCCATGTCAAGAGTTAGAAGACAGCCTGCAATGAGTGCTAGGCACAGTCACCGTTTGTTTTCTCATGTGATTTCTGTTACACTCCTCCAAGTGCAGAGAGGCAGCCCTTGTGAAGCTATCCACACAGCCTTCCTCCTCTCGCTGGCTGTCCCCTGTCTCTCCGGTGAGGCGCTGGCAGCCCTTGTGAAGCTATCCACACAGCCTTCCTCCTCTCGCTGGCCTGTCCCCTGTCTCTCCAGTGAGGCGCTGGCTGCTGTTGGGCTGAGTCCTCCTGGAACTTCCTTGGGTTTCTTACACCAACGTTAAAGACTGAAGTAATCTCCCGCCCCAGCCCCAGCCTCAAACTACTGCTCCTATTGTTCCAGCATCATTTCTGCACCCTGGGGTTGTTGTTTACATTCCCAGCTCACTCATCTATCCACCTTCCACCCCAAAGCTATTCCCCTGACATTCAGGTGCTCCCTCCCCCTCATGCTTAGATCTCTGTCCCCAGTCCCTCTGGATATCCCTGCCAAATGTATCTTGCTAAACCCCCGTTTTAAAACTGGACACATCCCTCTAGTGGATATCCGGATGCTGCCCTGTGTCTAGGGATCAAGCCCAACTCTTCCAGTTGTGTAACCTACAGTGCTGCTTCCTGTGGTCATCTCAGTTCCCACAGTTCCTAACTCTTCTTCCCACTGCACAGCTCCTCCTCATCCCACCTCTGAAAGAACACACCCTACCTCAGACACCAGGGCTACAGACAAAAATGGAAAAAACTTAGTACTGAATCCAAGATGTGATCAATTATAAGCTGCACTATGTGCCACTAAGAGCACCGTCCATTAACAATAACACACCCTTGTAAAACAAACCTGATTTCTGAGATGTTAAGGCACAGGGAAAGTGCTGGAACTGAGCCTTCCTGGCTCCTGAAGACTCCAAGATACAGGGTAGTGTGGGAAGCTGAGTAACAGCCCTCGAAAGGTGGCCACGTCCTAATCTCTGCAGTTTGTGAGTGTCGCTTTATATGGCAAAAAGAACGTTGCAGATGTGATGAAATGAAGGATCTTCTGGGGCGGAGGATTATCCATAGAGACCCTAATTGCCATCTCTAGGATCCTTAAAAACGGAGGAAGTCCAGCCTGGGCAACACAGTGAGACTCTGTCTCTACAAAAAATTTTAAAAATTAGTGAATTCGCTTGGTGTGGTGGTACAGGCCTGTAGTCCCAGATACTCGAGAGGCTGAAGTGGAAGGGCTGCTTGAGTCCAGGAGGTCGAGACTGCAGTGAGCTATGATCACACAACTGCACTCCAGCCTGGGTGCAAAGAGCTCACTGCAGCCTCAACCCTTGTCTAAGGAAAAGAAAGAAAAGAGGGAGGAACAGAGGTTTGACAAAACAGAAAGCAGAATGGCCCCATGAGGACGGAAGCAGCTGCTGGCTCTGAAGGAAGAAGAGCCTGCAGCCATGGACATGGAATGCGGCTGCGAAGCGAGAAAAGCAGGAAAAGCTTCTCCCCAGGAGCCTCCAGCATGCACACCCTGCCCACCCCTTAGTTTTAGCCCAGAGGAACTGATTTCGGACTGCTGGCCTCCAGAATCGTTAAAAGGTAAGTGTGTTGTTTGAAGCCACCAAGTCGATGGCACTTTGCCACGGGCCCTAATGCATCAGCCATGTCGTCCTTTCCCGACTGCTCCAGCAATGACACTGACATCCACGGAGCATTTCTTCTAAAACTTTGCTTCACACACGCCACCATTCGTGAATAAGTAAAATCAATTCTTTCTACTAGTTACTGGATAAATTCCAAGATCTTTATATGTGTGGAAAAAAATAAGTAGGAAGAGCACTGTTACTTCGTATTGGATTATATTTGGGGTTTTGGTTTCAAAATTCCAGCACGCAGACATTAACGTAGACGGTGTTAACAAATTTTAGATACGCACTTACTAGCCATTTAAAGATTTGTAGCACAAATGAAATAAATTAATGATCTCAGTAGGCAATTCACTTCTAATTGTGTATGAATATCAACACCAACTTTATATAACATTTTACAAATTGGGTACAAAGTATAAACCAAAAACAAAATTCTAAGCTCCCAACTATCTGAACAGCTCCTCCTCTCTGCCAGGAGCTTTCCAAAGTTAACCTGTAAAACTACTTCAGGCCAAGATGGGGGGGTGGGGCGTCGGACACACCTCATTACCACCAACACAGACCTTAAGACTGACAGACTCTTTAAGTCTGACAGGAAACATTTACCATCTATTCTCTCTGAAGCCTGCTACCTGGAGGCTTCATCTGCAGGATAAAACCTTGGTCTCCACAAGGTAATCCAGACATTCCTTTCTATTGATTCCAGGTCTCTAGATAGTAACTTAACCAACTGGCAATCACAAAAAACTCTGAGTCCAGCTATGATCTGGAGCGCTCCCCACACTAACCCGCTTCCAGCTGTCCCACCTTTCTGAACCAATGTACCCCCTTCCAGCTGTCCCACCTTTCTGAACCAATGTGCAGCTTGCATGCATTGACTGATGTCTTACAGATCCCTAAAACTTACAGGTCAACCGCCTTGGGCACAAGTCTTGAGACTATGTCACCAGCATCCTTTAGCCCTGGCAAATAAAATACTAAATTAATTGAGACTTGTCTCAAATACTTTTGGTTTACAGACTAAACTAAATGCTTTAACAAATATGTAACAAAGTCTCATAAGAAAATGGAAGGTGAAAGTATCATTCAGATTAATAATTTTAGCAATTTGATACTGGTTCTCGAAACGTGAGCAGCATAACCAAAAACTAGCATATAATATGTATTCCAGTATAATATTTATGGCATGAAGCAAGTTAAATAATGTTCTCCTCCCACATCACTGGATGTATTTTCTACAGAGTCACCTTACTCTGGGAAACTTAAAACGTGTCAATCCCTCAGACATAAACAGAAGGAAACAACTCCACATAGAATACACATTAAAATTAAACTATTACAACTGACCCCAAAATAGGATGTGCACTTTCAAATTCCCACTTTTTAGTCACTAACCAGCACTTAGTCACACGAGGAAGTTAATGAATATTTGAATAATTAAATGTTGTATGCACAAAATGTAAAATTAACTATCATTGTCTACGGCATCAGGGTGACTCCTGGAAGTGGAGTCAAGAAAGATCAGACATGTCCTTGGAACAATATTTGTTTTAAGTAAGAAGATACACAGCAAATCAAGACCAGGAAGAGGAGTGACAAGGTAGCTCCTTGGATATTATTTTAGGGATACACAGAGAGGAAGAGAGAGAAAGTGAAATTTTAAGGCATACACACTTGCAAGTGTTAATAACAACAAAGCATTATGGTAGATAAATTCTTAGCAACAGTGTAAACAAACCGCAGTGGAACAGAAACAAAGAAAAACCCCGGGGCTCATCTGTTCCATTTCAGCAGCAGTGGGGGAGGAGGTGGCAAAGGCCACACCAGGACTTGCCTGCAAGCGGAGCACTGGTCACAGCTGTGCATCTCCGGGCCTGTGACTCAGATGGCTGACCCGAGGACGTGCCTCGCTGCCCACCCATGTCCAGTGTGCTCACTGGCCTCTCCCCATTCCAACCTCACAACCGCAGCACAGAGTCAGGCTCAACCCCCATGAAACCGAAGAGGAAATAAGGTTCTAAGAGTTGTGCCTGACTCACCCAAGGGCAGGGAGTTAGGAAGGGGTGGGTCTCAGGGCGCAACCCACACCCACCAGAGCCAGAGCCTGAGCCGTGGGCTCTGCGAGATGGTGGGAGTCTCAAAGCTAACCAGAGGCCAGTGGCCACACCTCAGCACACCCTACAGGGATGAAGGGCAGCCCACTCACACGGGCACTGGCCACATGATAGGTCAGGTCCAGGCAAGGACACACCAATTCAGCAAGTCATCACAGGAACCTCAAAGTAGCCATCACTCAATTGTGCTACACGAAACCACTGCAGTTAAAAATACTTGTAACTGTTAGCAAACTTTAATATACCAACACAGCACATGGGAAGAAAAGCAATCCGAAGTTGTGACTCATTATGGAGGGAATGCTTTCTTCCAAAGGTTATTCAGATAAAAAGAGACAGGGATAAATCTTCTGTCTTTTAACATCATACCATGCAAAAACAAACACTGCCTTCCATGGCCAGACTTTTGCTTATACAATTATCACGTCAGTCTACTGAGTTCAAAAATAATTCATATATCCTAGACACAGATCTAATAAATAACTCAAGTAAATACGTTTTCATAACTTAAAAAGAGCAGGAAATTAAATATCTCAAATTCTATTTTTATCTCTTCTCATTATATCATATCTCACAATCTAGTTTTTCAAATGTCTATCAGACATCATTTAAATAAAGTCTGGTAGTTCTACAAGACAGATGATATTGCAATAGTCAAAGTCATATTTCTGAAGAATAACATAATATCCATAATATAGCATTTAAGAAAGGAGGATACTGTACACACACATATATATCCAAACATATCATTAAAAGATTAACAAAATCCACAAAATGTTGCTAACGTTATCACCAGTTAATAGAATTGTAGGTAATTTTTTTCTTCTTTATTCTTCTCCAAAGCTTCTTCTTCAATGAGCATACTTTCTTCTTTAAATCAGAAAAAATATGTTTTTGAAATCTGTCCAGCCATAAGAAATGAAGAAAAATACAACTGCATGTTCATTAAATATAAAAAGATAAAGGTGGACTTCACTGTGTAACTGAATAAATTAAAAAAAAGAATCGGCCGGGCGCGGTGGCTCAAGCCTGTAATCCCAGCACTTTGGGAGGCCGAGACGAGCGGATCACGAGGTCAGGAGATCGAGACCATCCTGGTGAACACGGTGAAACCCCGTCTCTACTAAAAAATACAAAAAAACTAGCCGGGCGAGGTGGCGGGCGCCTGTAGTCCCAGCTACTCCGGAGGCTGAGGCAGGAGAATGGCGGGAACCCGGTAGGCGGAGCTTGCAGTGAGCTGAGATCCGGCCACAGCACTCCAGCCTGGGTGACAGAGCAAGACTCCGTCTCAAAAAAAAA
>NC_037670.1:182735580-182780565 GCF_003255815.1 Theropithecus gelada
TCACCTTAACTTTTTAAAAAAAAAAAAACCCACCCAAAAAAAAAAAAAAAAAAAAAAAAAAAAAAAAGAATCAAACTCAGTTTCAATGACAATTTTACAAGTAATAAAGAAAGCACAATGAAAACCATCATACTAGTATTTCCACATCTGCTGTTGGTGTGGTTATCACTAATGCCAGTATGCAATCACCAGGCACAAAACTAAAGCTGTTATCCGAAAGGACACTGCTGCTGCCATACACAAGTGGATACACAAGTGCAGGTGGGATGCGCTTCTAACTTCGTATTGATACTTTCATCTAGTCACGGCCGCAATCCATTAAACCCTATTCAATTTATACTTTTCTACCAACTACCATTATGGATGGTTTGGTATTATGAATGATCTTTTTCATATATTTTTTCCTGGATTTAAAAAAAATGGACATGTATTACTTTTACTAGAAGAATGAGGGAGAGTCTAGAGAGATATAAGGCAATGGATAAAACATTTCAATTATAAGCAATAAGTTCAAGACATCTATTGTACAACACTAACTATAGTTAGCAACAATGTAATATATTCTTGAAAAAATCACTAAGAATAGATTTTCTAGTGTTCCACCACAAAAAAATGGTAAGCCCATGACATAATGCATTTGTTAATTAGCTCGATTTAGCACATTCTACAATGCATACATGTTTCAAAACATGTTGAACACAATGAAAATAATACTTTTATCAGTTAAAAAAATAACAATAGCCAGGTGCAGTGACTCACGCCTGTATTCCCTCCTATGTCTTTGGGAAGTAGACCAGGAGGATCGCTTGAGCCCAGGAGTTCAAGACCAGCCTGGGTAACATGGGGAGACGCCCCCTCTACAAAAAATTTTAAAAATTAGCGAGATTAGTGGCACATGCCTGTAGTCCAAGCTACTGGGAGGCTGAGGTGGGAGGGGTGACTGAGCCAATAGGTTGAGGCTGCACTAAGCCATGACTGTGCCACTGCACTCCAGTCTGGGCAACAGAGCAAGACCTTGTGTCAAAAATAAATAAATAAAAAGAATTGAAAAAAACCTACCAATTCATACTATGACTAATGCTAGGATTAAACAGATTTATTGTGTTATTGCAAGCTAGTAAATTTCTGAGTTTAAGGCCTTGTCTCACACATATTTTGTGTCACTAGCACCTAGCACAGTACCTAGAACATAACAAATGCCTAATAAATGTCCATAAATTCATCAAGACTCATTTTTAATCCTTACATATAAATTGGATTAGTTTCTTAAAATATGATCCAGAAAATAATTCACAAAAATAAATAGTTTGCTTTAACAAACATTACAGAACTTTAAAAACAGTTAAGAAAAATAAATGAAGAAAAAAATCAGTGACAGGGAGAAAGACTCTGGAAAAACCTCTGTAAATAAAAGATGCTTTATGAAAAAATGATCCCATGCAAAAGACAACTACCAGCATATTCACCATCTGTGTAAGAACTATGCCCCACCCAATTCCAAAACAACAGAAGGTGACTCAGTGTTCAAGACACAATAAGATCATTGAGAGTAAAAGAAGATCGTCTGTTTGAAGAAAAGTGCGACAGGTACTCCCAGCTATTACAGCAGTACAGGGCCCAACAATCCAGCAATCATTTTGGCTGTGAGCTTTCTGGTAGCTACAGCAAGAATTGAAGTATACTGCATTGCACAGTAGCTTTCCTTTTCTGATTTCACAAGCTTAGATCTGAACACATCACTACTTTCACCCCGTCATGTCCAAACTCTCTGAAAAGTACGACAGTAATCACACCCACATCCCTGCACCTGTGAATCAGAACTGCCCTGAAGGCCTGGGCCAGCCATCCGGAAGGAGCACTTCTACTCCTCACCCGTGGGGACCTGGGCTGGGGTCTAGTGGGACCACTTCCATTCCTCACTGCTGGGCCCAGAGTAAGTTCCAAGCTGAGCGCAGCCTTCTACCAGGTGGAGGAGTCACAACCCTATCAGAACTTCCGTGGAGTTCCCTCCAGATGAGACGGCCCAGAAATCTGCCTTTGCAACTGTCCTCCACACGCTCGTACCGTTGCCACTGAACAGAAGGCCCCATACCCTTCAGTAAGAATAGAATCTCTTCCCTAACATGTCCGTAAGTTTATAACACACCCCCTTACTAACCATCAAGCCCTCCCTGCCCCTTTCTTCTGAACCACCGTGACAGGGCGCCATCACCACAGCCGCCTCCCAGGTGCTATTCTAACTACTCTGAGAAGAGTCTAAATATGAAGACAGGATGACTTCTTACACTTTTGTTGGCACAACACTCTGCATACAGTGGGTCCTTACATCTCTAAATGAAGAAATAAAATTCCTCTGAGACAGAATTGTCATGAAAACTAAAAAAGATAATGACTTGCCAAACCACAACAAAATGCAAGAGACCACAAAAGACCACAACGTATTATATAATACATGATAAAATTATGTTCTGATAGAATATACCTAGTATAAAACAAACCAATCCATAAGCTAAACTACTCAAACACAGGTGGTCTTTATATACTGATACCTTGAATCACAGTTAAGAGTTTGGCATAACTCACAGAAACACAGATTTGTTTTTCATATTTTTGAAACATGATTTCTATTGTTATGCAATTAAAATTAATATTTGTTTAAGCCAATATAGTACAGTATCAGTGTTTAAAGGACTATTATAGGCCAGATGTGGTGGCTCACACCTGTAATCAGAGCACTTCGGAAGTGCTGAGATGGGAGGATCACTTGAGCCCAGGAGTTTGAGACCAGCCTGGACAACATAGCAAGACCTTGGCTCTACTACAAGTATAAAAAATGTTCAAATAAGTTTATAAAATTAAAAATAAATAAAAATAAAGTAATATTAGAACTGGGTACAATGGTTCACACCTGTAGTCCCACCTACTCAGGAGGCTGAGGCAGGAGGATCCCTCAAGCCTAGGAGCTCGAGGCCAGCCTGGGTAACACAGTGAGACCCCAGCTCAAAAAGTAAATAAAGTAGTATTAGGTTTAAGTTAAAAACATTTACCTAGTTAAACACATTTACTGTACTCCAGCCTGGGCAACAGAGCGAGACCTCATCTCAAAAAAATAAAATACAAATAGACACTGGATTTTTTTTTTTTTTTTTAAGAGATGGAGCATCTCTCTGTCGCCCAGGCTGGAGTGCAGTGGTGCGATCTCAGCTCACTGCAAGCTCCGCTTCCCAGGTTCAAGCAATTCTCCTGCCTCAGCCTTCCCAGTAGCTGGGACCACAGGCACACGCCACCACGCCCGGCTAATTTTTTGTATTTTTAGTAGAGACGGGGTTTCACCGTGTTAGCCAGGATGGTCTCCATCTCCTGACCTCGTGATCCACCGGCCTCGGCCTCCCAAAGTGCTGAGATTACAGGTGTGAGCCACCGCGCCCAACCCCTGATGTCTATATTTTTTAACAGTGCTATTGAGATATAATTAACATACTAGTCAATTCACTCATTTAAAGTATACAATTTGATGGTTTTTAGTATATTCACCACGCCTACTTCAAGGTTAAAGGCTGTGACCAATGAGGAAATCATGAAAGCCCACAAGAAAGGTCACAGGTTCACCAGGTCTAACAATAATACTGTTCCACAGCTGATCTTCACAGGATGGAAATTTACATTTATGAATACGTACTTATAAAATATATTATAAGTGTATATATTCATATAAAGTATTTACATTTCAGTCCTAGCTCCATATCCTCCCATCCTTAAATGTAGAATGATAATACTAATCTTAACAGAAGTTTTACTAAATCCACAACATATAGGCTGATGGATGCATATATCGTAAATTTAAATCTATTTTTTAGCTTAAACTAAAAGCCAGATATTTACTGCTTTAATTTTAGCCATCTTGGGGCATTAATGTTCTAACTGAATGAGGCTCTCAGACCACAGAACTGAAGCAACACAACGGTTACATCCTTTCCCTTCTGTGTCGCAGCCGCAGTGTGGGTGTAAACAAGAAACCCCAGGCAACACCCTCATCCTATCTGCAGCTACGACGAGGACTCCAACACTTCTTCAACCACATGATCGCTTGGATTCAGGTACTAAAGTAGCACTTGTTTAAAATAGCAAAATTGTGGCTCCTGAATTAGCTATGCCAACTATTTTCAGTTACAAGTCTTCACAACATTTTATTAAAGTATTAAGTGAAGATTAACACGAAGAATAAAAAAAATAAATATTTGCCCTTTCTTTACATGAGACCACAGTGCATTATTTTCTTTTGTTCATTTGGTTCTCAGACTACACATACCATATTTTGGCTAGAGTTAAATTTTCCTGAACTTCCCAGAAGGGCAATGGGAAGAAAGCTCTCCCCAGAGAAAGCTTGTATACGAGAGTACAGAACAACATAACCAAGGAAGCTAATATGCTTTAATTCTCAATAATCCAAGTATGAGGTGATAAAAGACCGACTGTCAGAACAGTTGAGTAGTATTATCCATGACAGTATTATCCATGGCAGCCACAGAATCAGCATTTAGTGGCAATAGTAAAAGCACGATAGAGTCAGACTTTATCCTATGAAGATCTAATATTTTCAAATAAATAAAAATAGCAATGAAAAATTGCCTTTATTCATCTCTATAAAAACTCTTCAAGAATCTTCTTCACAGTCCTGAGCATGGTGGCATGCACCTGTAATCCCAGCTACTTGGGAGGCTCACGTAGGTGGTTTGCTTGAGTCTAAGAGTTCAAGACCAGCCTGGGTAACACAGCAAGAACTTCCTCTCTTTAAAAAATAAAAAAGGTTGGGCGCGGTGGTTCACACCTGTAATCTCAGCACTTTGGGAGGCTGAGGCTGGTGGATCACCTGAGGTCAAGAGTTTGAGACCAGCCTGACCAACATGGTGAAACCCTGTCTTTACTAAAAACACAAAAATTAGCCAGACGTGGTGATGGGCACCTGTACTCCCAGCTACTTGGGAGGCTGAGGCAGGAGAGGTTGTGGTGAGCCGAGACCATGCCACTGCCCTCCATCCTGGGCAACAGATTGAGACTCCATCTCAAAAATAAATAAATACATAAATAAATAAATAAAATAATAAATAAATAAATAAATCTTCTCTTCTCCACCCAGAGTAGTCTAATTGTCCAGGGCCCATTAACACTGGGTAGACATTTAAACAACAAAAAGCCCTGTCCTCAATTCACCCAGCCTGCCAAGTCCTTCCCCTAAACAGTTGGAACATAACTGTTTAAGGGAAAGGAAGTGAAGAAAAATAACACTTTAAAGCTGTAGGACCAAACTTACAGAATTATCACAGTTAAGTGAAAGCCATTTTTCATATCCTAATAGCCTAAATCAGGAAGAGTATATATTTTTTCTCAAAGTATTAACACTCTATCTCGTTTCCATATCCAGCTTCAGTTTTTACTCAGTAAGAAGAAGAAAAGCTGCCAGTGAATATATACAAAAGTGAAGTGAGGAAATCAGTATCTGATTAATTCATGTTTTCCTATGTTTCCACTCTGCTATGAATTAATGGTTGTCAACGACATACTATGAAAACGAGTACAGTCTTTGGGATATACAAATATATCTTGTTCAAGGCAAAATATCAGCCCAAAGTTCAGAAACCCCAAGAATCAATGTATGTATGGTAAAAATCAAAGTACTAGTAATATTGGCCAGGCATGGTGGCTCACACCCGTAATTCCAGCACTTCAGGAAGTCTAAGTGGGAGGATCCCTTGAGGCCAAAAGTTTGAGAACAGCCTGGACAACATGGTAAGAACTCATCTCTAGAAAAATAAAAACAAAAACAAACCCAAAGTGCAAGTAATATTGAAATCTTAACTTTTCTTATTCATAGTTTCTTCTATTATTGATGTGCTTTGACCTCCCCCCTCAAAACCCCTGCCACACAGCAGAATTTCACGCACATTTCGAGACCATGCAACCTGCTGGTTTTATGATGAAACCAAAGTATATTATACTTTTAATAAATATCATAAAATAGATACATAAGTATACTTTAAAAGATATTTTTAAAATTTCTCTAAAACTGTGAACACAATCACTGTCAAGTTTCATGTGAATCCTTCAAGAAATGTCTTAAGCAACCTAGGCACATTGAAGTCTGTATGTGTGGGATTATGAGCTCAGGTACAAATTTGGAATCACAAGTAAAACATTCTGGAGAAAATATAAATTCTTCATGAGGTGAACACCATGGTTCATCAGTTTAAGCCACACAGATTAAAAACTCAAAAAGAATCTTTGGCTAAATTACATTTGTATTCTGTTTTTTTCTTATCTTTTTTTGAGACCGAGTCTCGCTGTCGCCCAGGCTGGAGTGCAGTGGCCGGATCTCAGCTCACTGCAAGCTCCGCCTCCCAGGTTCACGCCGTTCTCCTGCCTCAGCCTCCTGAGTAGCTGGGACTACAGGCACCCACCACCTCGCCCAGCTAGTTTTTTGTATTTTTTAGTAGAGACGGGGTTTCACCGTGTTCGCCAGGATGGTCTCGATCTCCTGACCTCGTGATCCACCCGTCTCGGCCTCCCAAAGTGCTGGGATTACAGGCTTGAGCCACCGCGCCCGGCCTGTATTCTGTTTTTTTTCTAAGAAAAGGAATTTCAGGCTAGGCACGGTAGCTCACGCCTGTAATTCCAGCCTGGGGGACAGGGAGAGACTCTGTCTTAAAAAAAAAAAGAAAAGAAAATCTGTGTTTCACAAAGATTTTTAACAAGCGATTTTGATATTGGCCAATAACCAAGTTCTATGAAAGTCAGCATCATCACTTCCTGCAAATTTCAGCATTGATTACGTTGCTGTTTTGGTAATGGATGGTAATGGACTCTATTTTTAGCTACTTTTTAATATTATGCATCGTAGTGTAATATAGACACAAAATGTCACTTTAAAGTCCTTTTCCATTTCCAAAGTGCACCTCTTCTGTTCTTAAGTTTTTCCCACCTTGGTTCCTCTAACTTCCCGTTTTCTACAAGACCCTCGATTTTTCCCACGGCTAGCAAAAAGCTGTACCATGCCAGTTACCTTGGTTCTCCAAATACGACTGTTCCTCATGCTCACCACGCATCGGCAGAACTGTGCATTCCCAAGTCCCTTACATTATATTCTTACTTCAGTTGCAATCTGTCGTCACAAAGTAGCATCTACTATCTTCTTGTCCTGGGCACGCCTCTTTTCTAATTCTTGTTTGCCATCTGTGTCATGCTTTACTTCTCACTGGAAACAGGGACCTTTTCTCCTCTAAGGGAAGATGACCCTTCCGAAACCCACTGCTGGCCACCTTCACCCCAAAGTTTACATTAAGCCTAATGGAAACATCATTAAAATCCTCTTTCTTGCAGTGTGAAACTGTGACGCCAAGTCATGGCTAAGAAAGAATTAGGGAACGACCAGAAAAAGATATGAAGCCAACTCTTTGTGTCTATAGTCCATAAATATATGAGGTAAAGAATTGCCAGAGTTAAAAATGAAATAACATTATTACTCTTGCTTGCTATTAGACTTCGTGCCACACACACACATTCACACTGGATTCCGGTCGACCCCATATAAAAATGCTCAGTCTCACAATTATACTTGCAAAAAAGTGAAACAATCTTTCAATTATCTAGTATCTCCACATCTTTCGGGAGATACTCACTGCCCTTGAAATGCGTCAGAAACAACCAAGACAGGAGTGAGTCCTCTCGGGTAGAAGAAAAAGTTAACTTCTCCCCCACCAGCTGTCATTACATTTTTTTTAAACCGAGAGAAGGAAAAGCTGAAGCCACCTGGAGCATTTCCAGGCCGGCAGGGCGTTGGGAAGGAGCACGAGAATCGCGCTGGGCGCTCTGAGAGCCGAACCGGCCGCTCAGGCCCCTAAGGAGACCCCGCGGGCGGCACCAGAAGGAAGCGCGCGCTCCGGCAGCGCCGCGGCCGAAGAGGGGGCGCCACGCCCGGTACCTGCCGCTGGCGCTCGGGGTCCGCAGGCCGGGGGAGGGAAGCGGGCTTTGTGAGGAGGAGTCTCCAGGAAGCCGCGCGGGACAGCGAGGGCAGACGCGCCCCGGACCCGGAGCCTGGGCGGGCGGGGAAGCGGAGACGGGGGACGCCCGACTCGGACGGCGGGAAGGCACGCAGCACTCAGGACTCGGGCCGGAGCGGAGGGCGGCGGCCCCAGGCGGACAGGTTCGCAGGGAGTGGGCCGGAGGCTGGGGCGGGGCTGGGGTCTGCACTCGCCCGAGTGGGCAGGTCGCGGGCAGGGGAGCGCCTGCGTGGACAGGCTGGGAGTCGGGGCTGGGGGTCGGGGCGGGGCGGGGTCTGCAGTCACCTAGGCTGGCAGGTCGCAGGAACAGCGCCGGGGGTCGGGGCTGGGGTCTGCAGTCGCCCAGGCGGGAGGGGAGCGCCTGCCTGGACCGGGGTGGGTGGGGGACTACGAAGGCGGGAGTCGGGGCGGGGCTGGGGTCTGCGAACTCGCCCAGGCGGCAGGTTGCGGGAAGGGGAGCGCCTGCCTGGACGAGGAGGGATCGGGACCGGGGGCCAGGGGTCGGCGCGGGCAGGGGTCTGCACTCACCCAGGCGGGCAGGTCGCAGGCGCGCACCCCCAGGCGCACGGCGCGCTCCTCGTCCTCCAGCAGCGCCAGCGCGCGGCACAGGCGCAGGGCCTTGAGGCCGCGGCTGCGGCGGCACCAGGCGAGCAGGGCGAGCGCCAGCAGCACCCAGCTGAAGCTGAGCCCCAGGTAGCCCAGCGCGTACACGGGCAGCAGCAGCGCGAAGCTCCGCGCCAGCTGCGCCAGCAGCCCGGGCAGCTCCAAGCTCAGCACGCCCCCGGGGTTCTCAGGCGCCGCGCGGCCCCCAGCCCCGCCGGCGCCCGCCTCCGGGGCCTCGCCCCGGGCGCCGCTCATCGCCCCGCCGTGCCGCGCTGCCCTCCCGGCCGAGGCGGGCTGGGTGCTCACGCTGATCCCGGGCGGCTCAGCCCCGCGCCAGCGCCCCTCTGAGGGGACGCGGCTCCGCCGCACGCCCGCCTCTTCCCGGGACGGCGACGTCATCACGCGGGGCGGGAGCGGCGTGGGCCTGAGGCTGGCACGTCACCGGGAGTGGGCGGGGTGGATGTGACGTCATCGCGCGAGGCGGGCCGTGGGCTGGGTCGACGACTACTGGAGTGGGCGGGGCAGGCGCACGACGTCATCACGCGGGGCTGGCGGGAGTCGGGACCGGGAAGGAGAATGCTCGTGGCGTGGGTCGGGCGCGCCTGCGTCCTCTCCGAGCCCCAGCCCCACAGGGCACCCTCCCCACTAGCCGGTGGCCTCGGAGCCCGCGGGCGGTTCTGGCGCAGCGTCGCGCCGCGGCGTGGGACTCCCGAGGCGGCTTCCGGGTGCGTGGCTGCGCTCGTCGAGGCGCGGGAAGTTGCCGTCGTCAAACCCGAAGACTGACCGGCCCTGGGAGCTGCTGGCAGGCGTGGGGGTGCGCGGCCGCTGAGCGCATCCGGGGTGGCGGGGGGATGAGAGGGCGGCGGCCCTGTTTGCGGTAACTCCCCGGCCACGAGGACCGGTGACGAGGGCGCCCGCCGGAGGTCAGACGGGCGTTGCTGGCGGGAGTCCTCCAGTATCTCTTCGGTGTGAGGTTGCGTAGCCAGTGTGCACGGTTGTGGCTTTTGCGCAGTGTCTCGGGATGGTGTTGTTATCCGGCATTCCGGCGGGAGAACGCTGCCTCTGTGGCCCTTCCCACCCTGCTTGTCAGGGTTTTAAACACGAACGACTCCGTTGTGCGCCTGACAACTCTCACACAGTTCAGTTGGCTTTAAGATGCCTTTAATCCCAAAAACCCTCCCTGAGGGGTGTGGTAGTGCAGGGCAAAGACCACCGCAAGCGCCCAAGGGACGCTGTTGACACCCGGGACCTCACCCCGGGCACCACGCGGCTTCGCCAAAGGTGTTAATATTGTGGCCAACTATTAATAGCTGTTTCAGACGACTAATTTTGGGCCTTGCCTGTGATCATTTTTCAGTTAACTCAAAAACACGACTATTGATCACTTTATTTTCCAGTGAATTCAATCGAGATAATTATATTTGTTTTGAAATCTCTTTCAAGGAAACTTCAAGCCAAACAGTAGCAAAGAACATCCTACTTGACTGTTTTTGAGCATATTCAGTGAATTCCAAGGAAATTTTTAGTGAATTTGTAACAGAGTAGGGCACTGGCAGGTACTGAATGAGTAAACAAATGCCCAGAAGAAGCAGGGTCACCTTTCCATGGGAATCTGTCTCCCCTCATTCCTGTGTCTGCAAAATTTTGTGTGCATATGTATGTGGAGATTATATCACATAGGTAAAACATTGCAGAGTCTAAACGCTCAACTCCAGGCAAGGGCAGTAAACCCCAAGCAAGGGATGGAAGTGGTTTCCTTTTTCTTACTCTTCACAGTCCCTGGTTTGCTGCAGCAGCAAATTATATTATGTAGATTGTAAATATGCGACCGGTTAATGCTCCTAACACCACCTTTCATTCAAAACTAAACCTCAACACAAAAGCAAGTAATTGCCTTGTTGACACAGAAAGGAGCCTGAGCTTTTCTTTTGCAGCTTTCCTCTACTGGAAAATTGTAGGTTCATATCCTACAAAGACTTGCATAAACATAAGTCCCGTAAAAAATTCTGTAATCCCAGCACTTTGGGAGGCGGAGGAGGGCGGATCACGAGGTCAGGAGATCAAAACCATCCTGGCTAACATGGTGAAACCCCGTCTTTACTAAAAATAACGAGAAATTATCTCGGCATGGCGGCACGCACCTGTAGTCTCAGCTGCTCCGGAGGCTGAGGCAGGAGAATTGCTTGAACCCAGGAGGCGGAGGTTGCAGTGAGTCGAGATCGCGCCACTCACTGCACTCCAGCCTGGGTGACAGAGTGAGACAACGTCTCAAAAAAGAAAAAAAAATTCCTGTGCCATGTGCCATCCAGTGGTTGACGCAAGGATGTAAACTAGATTGAAGAGAATTTCTCGTGTTGCATACCAGTCAGCCCGAGTGTCCTCAGCTTCTCTCTGTGAGTCCTGGGCTTCCAGCCACTCCCTGTGGTTAATTGCCTGCAGAAAGCAGATCGTAAGGCCCTACCACAGTTCAATCTTACAGGTGTCCAGTCTGACTGCAGGTCCAGCTCGGCTCTTAGATTTTTGCTAACATTATAACCCCTCAATCTCCTGTGATCTTTCATGACCCCTCCATCGTTTCCTTCTTGTAACAAGAAAAACTCTTGTAAACAAGGAAAAGTGCTGCTTTCTCTGGAGTGTCATTCCGAGTGCTCCGGTGCACAGCTGCGAAGTTCCAGCCTCCTGGTTTCAGAGGAAAGTGCTGTCTTCTGCTTAGGTTCAACTCTTCCTGCTTTTGGGTCCTCCCCAACACGTCTAAATATGTCTCATTGTGGAGGATGGGAGCACGTGCTCTGCATCTCTTCCTCTTGGAGGTTATACCAGCAAATTAAATACACTGGGGACAGTGAAAGCCAGGTTTCTTGCTGTTGGAGAAGGTAAAAACATGGAAGAGGGAAGGCTAAAAAGAACCCTGAGGAATTGGATTGGAACTGGAAGTGGTAGTATGAACTCATTTTTAAAAATATATACAGATAGATATAAAGATAGTTGTGTGTGTGTGCATGCGTGTGTAGGTATATGTGCATATAAACACAGAAATACTTTCTAGTTCTGTCTGCTGAGTATCTAGACACAATGGTACCCCAGTACCAATGATCCCAGGTAGCCCCTGGATCTTAAATTCTAAATAAGATTTTCCAACAAAAGGAATCAGGACTCCTTGGAGAAATGGTTAATTTCAGGGCTGAACTGAAAGTACAAGATGATCCTGAAATATTTTGTTGTTCAAGGAAGTGAAGAAGTGCTCAAAGATTCACAGGAGATCAAAGGACATGGAAAGTAGCTGGCGGGAGTTCTTGCTGGTGAAATCTAGGACAATTTGAGCAACAAAACAAAGAATGATACTGGCAGATTACCACTGAGTGAGCAAAGTAGTCCACACTGATGTAAATAAACCAGTGATGAATGCAGGGAAAAGAATAGTGGAGAAGGGGAGGTTCTTCTTTATAGTAGAATGTGAACTAATAAATGGAGAAGGAATTACGAGAATAGAAATCATCATTTACCAATCACTGTAGTGGGGTTGTTGCAGGAGTGAGCTATGAATGGAGGCTCAGGGGGGTAGGTGGAGATTTGATGAGGAATGAGAGTGGATATCTTTCTTCAGCATACTTTTCCATTACAAAGAGGAAAATTGAGACTTTCTAGTGGGAAACGCCAGCAGACACCAGCATGGCCAGGTAATGAGGCACCTGTCACCAGTGGAGAAAAGTTGAAACTGAGTCCCCGTGTGGTGTGCTGAGAAGAGCACACCAGCAAGCCCGACACTTTTCTGCCAGAAACCATGGCCTCAGTCTAGCCTAGGGAATATCAGGCAGACCCAGAAGGAAGGCCATTCTGTTTTCTTTATTACTGTCATGAGCCAGGAACAATGGCTCACGCTTTGGGAGGCTGAGGCAGAAGGATCACTTGAGGCTGGGAGTTCAAGACCAGCCTGGGCAACGTAGTAAGACTCCATCTTTACAAAAAAAAAAAAAAAAAATCTTAAAATTGCCCTGGCATGGTGGCATGAGCCTGTAGTCCCAGCTACTAAGGAGGCTGAGGCAAGAGTATTGCTTGAGCCCAGGAATTCAAGGCTGCAGTGAGCTATGACTCACCACTGCAGTCTATCCTGAGTGACAGGGAAACCCTTTCTCAAATGAATAAATAAATAAATTGTCATAAGAGACAGGATGAGACTAAGAATTGTTCCAGATCGTATGAGACTGAGGAGATGTAACAACGCCTTGCCATGTATGTTCCTGGGAGGTCCCAGACATGGGACAAGAAGTGTGGGCACAGTTGGTGAAGCTTGGGTGGGATCTATGGGTTGGACAATGTGTTGATACTGATTTCCCCATTGGGAGGGTTGCATAGTGGAGGTGATCCTTGTTTTTAGAGTATTTGGGGGGTGCCATGGTTTGAATGTGTCCCTTCCAAAATTCAGATGTTGAAACTGAATGGCCAAGGCCCAGTGTGGTAGCTCACCGGTAATCCCAGCACTTTGGGAGGCTGAGGCAGGAGGATCGCTTGAGCCCAGGAATTCAAGACCAGCCTGGGCAACACAATGGGACCCAGTCTCTACAAAAAATTTAAAAATTACCTTGGCATGGTGGCATGTGCCTGTAGTCCCAGCTATTCAGGAGGCTGAGGTGGACCTTGGCATGGTGGCATGTCCCTGTACTCCCAGCTATTCAGGAGGCTGAGGTGGGAGGATTACTTAAGCCCAGGAGATCAAGACCGCAGTGAGCTCTGGTCATATCACTGCACTCCGGCCTGAGCCACAGAGTGAGACCCTATCTCAGAAAAAAAAAGAAAAAGAAACTTAGTGGTCAGTGTGATGGTATAAGGAGGTGAGGCCGTGAGGTGACTAGGCCATGAGGCTCCTCTCTGTGGATGGAGGTAGTGACCTTGCAGACAAGGTTTCTGGCCAAGTGAGCACTCAGCACTCCTCCCCTCACCAATAAGGTGCTGTCTTGGAAGCAGAGGAGCCCTCACCAGACATCGAACCTCTTGGTATTTTGATCTTGGATTTCCCAGCCTCCAGAATGGTAACAAACAAATTTCTGTTCTTTATAAATTACCCTATCTCAGGTACTTTGTTATAGCAGCATGTGGGTGAAGGATTACCTTGGTGCCGAGGCAAGAGACTGAAGGCACAAACTGTTTCAGTATAATAAAGAAAATAGTTAAAATAAGAATAGTTATAATACAAATTAGATATAGAGATGATCATGGACATTATCAATCATTAGTATAAACATTAATCATTAGCTTTTACTGTTACTCTTTGTTGTATTACTTATATTACCAAGGAATAACCGGCGGGTATAGGGTCAGGTACTGAAGGGACATTGTGAGAAGTGAGCTAGAAGGCAAGAGGTGGGCCCTCTTTTCACGCCTGCATAAGGGCCGCTTGAGGGATCCTTGGTCAGGTGGTAACAACAGTGCCTGGGAAGGCACCTATTACTTAGCAGACCGTGAAAGGGAGTCTCCTTTCCTTGGAGGAGACAGGGAACACTCTGCTCCACCAGCTTCTTGTGGGAGGCTGGATATTATCCAGGCCTGCCCGCAGTCATGCGGAGGCCTAAACCTCTCCCTGTGATGCTGTGCTTCAATGGTCACACTCCTTGTCCACCTACATGTCCCTCCAGTACTCCTGGTTCCTCTTTGAAGTTCTTAGAAGATAGTAGAAGAAACAGTGAAAGTCTCAAAGTCTTTGATCTTTCTTATAAGTGCGTAGAAGAAAATGCTGACGTATGCTGCCTTCCATCTCTGCTTCAGCTACCTAAAAGGGAAGGGCCCCCGTCCTATGATCACTTGACTTGCCTGACCTTATCAATCACTTGGACGACTCACCCTCCTTACCCTGTCCCCTTGTCTTGTATTCAGTAAATATCAGCACGCCCAGACATTCGGGGTCACTACCGGTCTCTGCGTCTTGGTGGTAGTGGTCCCCTGGACCCAGCTGTTTTCTCTTTATCTCCTTATATCTTTATTTTCTACAATCTCTCGTCTCTGTACACGGGGAGAACACCCGCTAAGCCGTGTAGGGCTGGACCCTACAGCAGTGCAAAATGGGCTAAGATAGGAAGTGGTGAATAATCATATTTGAAGATCTTTCTCAAATGATTCAGAAAAAGACTAATGATAATGAATGTCTGTGTGTAGATAGATGATAGAGAAAAGTGGAGCAATGTGTGAGGCTAGCAATGGGAGTCTGGGTGGTGGAGATAAGAGAGTTTTGTTTTTGTTTGTTTGTTTGCTTTTTTTTTTTTGTTTTGTTTTTTGAGACGGAGTCTCACTCTGTCGCCCAGGCTGGAGTACAGTGGCCAGATCTCAGCTCACTGCAAGCTCCGCCTCCCGGGTTTATGCCATTCTCCTGCCTCAGCCTCCCGAGTAGCTGGGACTACAGGCGCCCGCCACCTCGCCCGGCTAGTTTTTTGTATTTTTTAGTAGAGACGGGGTTTCACCGTGTTAGCCAGGATGGTCTCGATCTCCTGACCTCGTGATCCGCCCGTCTCGGCCTCCCAAAGTGCTGGGATTACAGGCTTGAGCCACGGCGCCCGGCCTCTTGTTTGCTTTTTTTTTTTAAGATGGGGTCTTGCGGCCAGGCATGGTGGCTCATGCCTGTAATCCCCGCACGTTGTGAGGCCGAGGTGGGTGGATCACCTGAGGTCAGGAGTTCGAGACCAGCCTGGCCAACATATTGAAACCCTATTTCTACTAAAAATACAGAATTTGCTGGGTGTGGTGGTGTGTGCGTGTAATCCCAGCTACTCGGGAGGCTGACGGAGGAGAACCACTTGAACCAGGGAGGCAGAGGTTGCAGTGAACAAAGATGGTGCCACTGCACTCCAGCCTGGGCAATGAGAGCAAAACTCCGTCTCAAAAAAAAAAGATGAGGTCTTGCTACGTTGCCCAGGCTGGTGTTATACTCCTGGGTTCAGGCAGTCCTCCCACCTTGACCTCCCAAAGTTCTGGGATTTCAGGTGTGGCTCACCACGCCCAGCCAGAGACAAGGGAGCTTTTTATACTTGCATGTGTTCCCTAAGTTTGAAATTATTTCAAAATTTATTTTTAAAGCCCATATTTCAATCAAATGGCCAATTAAAAATGCATATTTGATTGAATCTCTTCCCTGCTTTTTTTTTTTTTTTTTTTTTTTTTTTGAGACGGAGTCTCGCTCTGCCGCCCAGGCTGGAGTGCAGTGGCCGGATCTCAGCTCACTGCAAGCTCCGCCTCCCGGGTTCCCGCCATTCTCCTGCCTCAGCCTCCCGAGTAGCTGGGACTACAGGCGCCCGCCACTGCGCCCGGCTAGTTTTTTGTATTTTTTTAGTAGAGACGGGGTTTCACCGTGTTAGCCAGGATGGTCTCGATCTCCTGACCTCGTGATCCGCCCGTCTCGGCCTCCCAAAGTGCTGGGATTACAGGCTTGAGCCACCGCGCCCGGCCTCTTCCCTGCTTATAAAATACTTCCTTTTCTGAAGGTATGAAGTTAAAGCTCCTTAGTGTGACAGAGCTTTTCAAAATGTGACCAGACTTGTCTGGCCACAATTCCAGCCACTTTCCTATGTGGTGTCATGCTGCCAGTTATTCTCAAATCACTGGATATGGTTTGGATGTCTGTCCAAATCTCATGTCGAACTGTGATTCCCAATGTTGGAGATGGGGTCTGGTGGGAGGTAATTGGATCATGGGGGTGGATCCCTCATGAATGCTTTTGCACCATCCCCTTGGTGTTGAGTGAGTTCTCGCTCAGTTAATTCACGTGAGATCAAGTTGTTTGAAAGAGTCTAGGAACTCTCCCTTCTCTCTCTTGCTCCCTCCCTCACTATGGGACGTGCCTGATCCCACTCTACCTTCTGTCATGAGTAAAAGCTACCTGAGGTCTCACCAGAAGCTGAGCAGATGCTGGCACTATGCTTGTACAGTCTGCAAAACCCTGAGCCAATTAAACCTCTTTACTTTGTAAATTACCCAGCCTCAGGTATGTCTTTACAGCGACACAAAACGATCTAACATACCATCTCTGTGCCTGGACATTCTTCTTGTTGTCCTGTTGGTGAACTGCTTGCTGTTCACATTTCAAAGTCCAATGTGTGTGTGTCCACCTCTGGGATGGCTTTTGTGTTGTCTTCCTCCCCACAGCAGTCATTTCTGTACCTTGTGCTCGTCACTGAGATCACCCTATCTACTGAATACAGCTCCGCTTCTTTGGGCTTGTCTCTTTTTGGAGATGGTGGTCCTCAGGAGCCCCAGAGGCAGCCCTGTGCATATGAGGGGGATCCCCAGTATTCTTGGGGGAAGTTTGAGTTTGACGGTACATATTAGAATCCCCAACTAAAGCCATATGTCAAGTCACAAGCTCCATTTTAGTTTTTATCAGTAATGAGGATGATATTTTGCATGGCTTAGCAAATGCCAAATGCATGGGTCCTCTACTTGGGTCTTCTAAGGTGAAGTCAAGGTGTTGGCTGAGCTTGTTCTCATATGGAGCTCAGGATCCTCTCCTAAGCTCGTTTAGTGCATTGGCAGAGTTCAGTTCCCTACAGGGTTGTGGGACTGAGGTCCCACTTCATGCTGGCTCTTGGCCTTCCGTGTGGCCCTCCACAGGCCTCTCACAACACGGTGTTTGCTTCGTCTTCTTCCAGGACAGCCCATGTGTTCTCTCTGACATGTTGGCTTTGTTTTTTTAAGATCAGGCCCACCAGGATCATCTCCCGTTTGACTAATTCAAAGCCAACTGATTAGTAGACTAATCACAGGAGTGACAGCCCATCACATTCACAGGTTCTGCCCACCCTCAAGGAGAGAGGACTATCAAGAGCGTAGACCACAGGGGAGACTTCTACCCGCACAACCTCGTAATTGGTAGAGAGAAGAGGAGCATTGACTGGCCCTCTGAAATTCCAAAAAGTACTTCAATTATGGTTTTTCTGTAATAGTGGATAATTTATGAATTTATAAAACAGGGTTACAATTTTGTCATTCCATACATTTTCATCTTTCCTAAATGCTTATAATTCAGGTAATAATGTATAATGACCATAATAATAAAATTATTAATAACTTTAATAACTGAGAGTCCATTCTCACATGGCTATAAAGAAATACCTGAGGCCGGGCGCGGTGGCTCAAGCCTGTAATCCCAGCACTTTGGGAGGCCGAGGCGGGTGGATCACGAGGTCAGGAGATCGAGACCATCCTGGCTAACATGGTGAAACCCCGTCTCTACTAAAAATACAAAAAACTAGCCGGGCGCGGTAGCGGGCGCCTGTAGTCCCAGCTACTCGGAGGCTGAGGCGGGAGAATGGCCTGAACCCGGGAGGCGGAGCTTGCAGTGAGCCGAGATCGCGCCACTGCACTCCAGCCTGGGCGACAGAGCGAGACTCCGTCTCAAAAAAAAAAAAAAAAAAAAAAAAAAAAGAAATACCTGAGATTGGGTAATATATAAAGAAAAGAGGTTTAATTGGCTCACAGTTCCTCAGGCTGTACAGGAAGCATGGCGGCTTCTGCTTCTGGGGAGGCCTCAGGGAGCTTCCAGTCATGGCGGAAGGGAGAGTGGCAGCGGGCATCTTATGTGGCAGGAGGAGCAGGACCTAGAGAGAGGGGGAAGGAGCCACACTTTTAAACAACCAGGTCTCACGAGAATGCACTATCGGGACACGGTACCTAGGGAATGGTGCTAAATGATTCATGAGAAACCACCCTGTGGGCCAGTCACTGCCCACCAGGCCCCACCTCCAGCCCTGGGGATTGCAATTCAACATGGATTTGGGCAGGGACACACATCCCAACCGTGTCGATAACATTTACTGAGGGCTTGCTTGCGCTAGGCACCATGCTGGACTCTTTACATAATTACTCGTTTAATCTTCACAGTTGCTCTGCAGCGTGGCTCCCATTTTTACAGAAGAGGAAATGGAAGTACGATGTAGTCAAACAAATTGCCCAAATTCACATAGCTACTGAGAGGCCATCAGGGTTATGGACTCAGGCAACTGGACTCCACTGCCAGTGTTAGGCCAATTCGAGATCCTGCCACTTTGTGTAATTATCTTGCTTGTGTTAACATTGTAGGTAGGCTTCGTGCAGTACTGTGCATACAGATATTATGCTAATATAACTGTAACACTTGACTGCAAAACCCAAAGAGGATGGGAGAGGAAGGTGGTTGCTTTTTTTTTCTTTTTTTTAAAGAGATGGGATCTCTGGCCGGGCGCAGTGGCTGGCGCCTGTAATCCCAGCACTTTGGGAGGCCGAGGTGGGCAGATCACGAGGTCAGGAGATCAAGACCTTCCTGGCTAACACAGTGAAACCCCGTCTCTACTAAAAATACAAAAAAAAAAAAAAAAAAAAATAGCCGGGCATGGTGGCAGGTGCCTGTAGTCCCAGCTACTCGGGAGGCTGAGGCAGGAGAATGGCGTGAACCCATGAGGTGGAGCTTGCAGTGAGCCGAGATCTCACCACTGCACTCCAGTCTGGGCGACAGAGCGAGACTCTGCAAAAAAAAAAAAAAAAGAAAAGGAGAGAGAGATGGGGTCTTGCTCTGTCAGCCGGGCTGGAGTGCAGCCCCCACCTCAAACTTGGCTCACTGCAGCCTCAGCCTCAAACGTGGCTCACTGCAGCCCCAGCCTCTTGGGTTGATCCTCTGGCCTCATCCTGAGGCAGCTGAAACTGCAGGCACATCTCACCACACCCGGCTAATTGAAAAAAAAGTTTTAGTGGAGACTGGTCTTACTGTGTCGCCCAGGCTGGT
Source organism: Theropithecus gelada (assembly GCF_003255815.1). Taxonomy (NCBI): domain Eukaryota; kingdom Metazoa; phylum Chordata; class Mammalia; order Primates; family Cercopithecidae; genus Theropithecus; species Theropithecus gelada. The sequence goes on from NC_037670.1 coordinate 182,754,976, forward strand.
CTCGAACTCTTGTGCTCAAGCAATCCTCCTGCCTCAGCTTTCCAAAGTGCTGGGATTACAGGTGTGAGCCACCTCACCCTGAGGTGGTTGACTTTTGTGACAAACTTGCTTGTTATTGGGAAAAAATGGTTTTTGGCCGGGCGCAATCCCAGCACTTTGGGAGGCTGAGGTGGGAGGATCAAGATCAGCCCCGGCAACGAGGTGAGACGGTGTCTACAAAAAAAGTCAGAAATTAAGAAAAAATGGTTTTGGCCGGGCATGGTGCTCATGCCTATAATCCCAGCACTTTGGGAGGCCAAGGCAGGTGGATCCCTTGAGGTCAGGAGTTCAAGACCAGCCTGGCCAACATGGCAGAAACCCTGTCTCTAGGAAAAATACAAAATGTAGCCAGGCCTGGTGGTGGGTACCTGTAATCCCAGCTCCTCGGGAGGCTGAGGCAGGAGAATTGCTTGAACCCAGGAGGCGGAGGTTGCAGTGAGCTGAGATCACCACTGCACTCTACCCTGGGTGACAGAGCAAGACTCTGTATATAAAAAAATGGTTTTGATTGTTTCTATCATAAATTATATATCATGCAATTATAAACTAGTTTATAGTCTGCTGAGGGAGATGGAAATTAGTGTTTAACATTATACAAAAGAGGACCTGGGAGAACGCTCACACACGAATCAGATATGGGCCCCAGTGGTGGAGGTTTTCAGTGGAGTGGTGCTGGGCTGACCCTCTGGAGACCAGTGGGCCTCGGCCTGTTGTGAGCTGCAGGGACGCCTGCTCCAGGCCGACAAGAGCCTGTGCTGGGGCCGTCCGTGTGGCCGGAAAGAGCGCCATGCTTTATCAGGAACCACAGCCAGCCCACAGGCTAGAGCAGAGAGTGATGCCCACAGAGGCCACAGGCCTCCTGACTGTCCCTGGGTTCCACCCCCTCTCCACCAGCCCATCCTGCAACATGCAACCACAGCGTGCTTTTCCCATTTCAGTGACTTACACTTTAAATTTTAATCTTTGTATCACAACATTCCAGGTCCTTTACAAATGCGATCATGCCTACTTTTCAGCCTCATCTCCAATTGTCCCCCAACTCCCAGTCACAAAACACATGCCGTGTACCATAGATTGTAGGTCTGCAAATATATATATTATATATATATATAATATATATATATATATTTGACAGAGTCTTGCTGTCACCCAGGCTAGAGTGCAGTGGTGCGATCTCAGCTCACTGCAACCTTCACCTCCCAGGTTCAAGCAATTCTCTCCCCTCACTCAGCCTCCTGAGTAGCTGGGATTACAGGCGTGTGCTACCATGCCCAGCTAATTTTTGTGTTTTTGGTAGAGACGAGGTTTCACCATGTTGGTCAGGCTAGTCCCAAACTCCTGACCTCAGGTGATTCTCCTGCCTCAGTCTTCCAAAGTGCTGGGGTTACGGGCGTGAGCCACCACGCCTGGCCCCACATAGTATTTTATTTAGTTTTCTATCTCTAGCATTGTATCACTTCCTAGGGTATCAAATGAACTCCTTATGTCAAAAAAATGAGGGAAGAAATATTATAAGATGGAATGTAACTGATTGGGAAATGAGTTCTTCAGAAAATAATTGTTCTAGGTCCTTCTCTAGTCCTAAATCCATTTATTCAGCAAATATAGTGGAGCACAGTGAAAAAGAAGATAGCGTCTCAAAGCTCTGGATGTTGCTCATTTGGGAAACTCTAGGTTGCTCTGTTTGGCAGTGAGGGAGTGCCGTAGAAGTGGGGTTGACATGAGGTTCACATTCTAGATGGTTCTGTCTGCTGGTGTGGGGAAGAATGGGCAGATGTAGGGTATAATTCAGAAGTCCTTTGATGGGAGCTTGTGACTGCCAGTGGAAGGTCAGGAAGCAGATCTTAAGAGCTAGACCTGGGGCATCCATGTCGTGTGTGACATTTCCAGATCCTGTGGCTGGCAGGTTTTTGTTTGTTTGTTTTTTGAGATGGAATCTCGCTCGGTCACCCAGGCTAGAGTGAAGTGGCACGATCTCGACTCACTGCAAGCTCCACCTCCCAGGTTCAAGCGATTCTCCTGCCTCAGCCTCCTGAGTAGCTAGGACTACAGGCGGCCGCCACCACACCTGGCTAATTTTTGTATTTTTAGTAGAGACAGGGTTTCACCATATTGGTCACGCTGGTCTCGAACTCCTGACCTTGTGATCCACCCGCCTTGGCCTCTCACAGTGCTGGCATTACAGGCGTGAGCCACTGCGCCCGGCCGAAGCTGGCAGTTTTATTCCTCACATTCAACAAAGAGTAGGCAGCTCTTCTAGGGTCACCATTTCCTCAACTGACATAGTGTGACCTGGTTAGGAAGGTGGGCTTTACCATCAGCCCGTCCACCTGCCTGTCTGAGTGATCTTGGGCAAGCTAATTAGCCTTTCTGGCCTGCAGTCTCCTCGTACACTTATGGCATGAGAATTAAGCGAATTACCAAATGGCCAGCACTGAGTTTGGTGCCTTGCTTGGAGCAGTCACTAAGTAAATGATAGCTGTCACAGACATCACCTTTCCTGCCTTCCTTTTCATTCATGTCAAGTGCTGACGAGTGGAAGTGAAGAAGGCCATAGTGACGTGTCTGACACCAGAGTGCAGGAAATGAGAAAAGCTTATTGGTTCTGTTCTTAATTTCTCTAAGACAACTGAGTTATTGGCCTTGGTGACTGAAGCAAGTAGAAAGATACAAAACTGTAAGCTGATTCATAGTAGTATTTGAGTTAAAATAGTGTCTGCAAAGCAGGCACCATATTGTGTATCTGTATTTTCTGTCTACAGAAAGACCATGGAATCAAAGCACAGAGTGTTGTAGATGTCTACTCAGATGCTCCTTAACACAGGATTTGAGATTCTACTCTCTGTGAGGACAGTAAGTGGAATCTTCCCTAGTAACACCCACACACTGGAGCAAATGCAGATTATATGAACACCTAAGTATCAAACAGGATCTCCACTCCACCTTGCTGAAGGTTGGCTTTTTTTTTTTTTAGACGGAGTCTCGCTCTGTTGCCCAGGCTGGAGTGCAGTGGCACGATCTCAGCTCACTGCAGCCTCCACCTCCCGGGTTCAAGTGATTCTCCCACCTCAACCTCCTGGGTAGCTGGGACTAGAGGTGTGCACCACCATGCCTGGCTAATTTTTTTTTGAGATGGCGTTTCGCTGTTGTTGCCCAGTCTGGGGTTCAGTGGCGTGATATCAGCTCACTGCAACCTCCGCCTCCTGGGTTCAAGCAATTCTCCTGCCTCAGCCTCCTGAATAGCAGGGATTTCAGGCACCCACCACAACGCCTAATTTTTTTTTTTTTTTTTGTATTTTTAGTAGAGATGGGGTTTCACCATGTTGGCCAGGCTGGTCTCGAACTCCTGACCTCAAATAATCCACCCACCTCAACCTCCTAAAGTGCTGGGATTACAGGCGTGAGCCACCGCACCCAGCCTCATTTTTGTATTTTTTGTAGAGATGAGGTTTTGCTATGTTGGTGAGGCTGGTCTTGAACTCCTGACCTCAGGTAATCTACCCACCTCGACCTCCCAAAGTGCTGGGATTACAGGCTGAGCCACCATGCATGGCCAAGATTGGCTTTTATGTTTAAGCTAAACTACAAACTAAAACGTGACAGAGGCATATCTCAGTAGATTTAGAGGTTTACTTTGCTGAAGTTGAAGACATACCAGGGAAAAAGAGATACAAGTTACAGTAGGATCTGTGTCCTGTGCTTTTTCCAAAGAGGGTTTTGGGGACTTTAATATTTAAAAGGGAATGTGCAAGCAGGAGGGGAGGGAAAAAGGAAGGAGAAAGGAGAGAGGGTAGGCAGTGAGGCACTGGTTACATTCCTGTGGGGCACTGGTCAGTGTGAATCTACTTTACATGTGAAAAGAAAGGAGTTGGGGGAAAATCAATCATGCATTCTTCTCCAGCTCAGTGGATCTATATTTTGCATGAAATAAAGTAAGCATGTGAATTATAGCCATTGGTTTGGGAACAAAAGGAAGGCGCTCTCTCTCTCTCTCTCGCTCTCTCTCGTTCTTCTTTCATCTTGAAGGAAGTTTTGGCCTGACTCAGTTCCCAAGCTTAACTTTCCCCTTGGCATAGTGAGTTTGGCATCCTGAGATTTTCCTTTCACAAAGGGAAATACATTTGAGATGTGGAATACTTGTCTTAATGTTTCTTTTCTCTCCTCTCTTGTGTTCGTTAACCAAAATGAGTGACTGAGACAATAATCTCAATCAATCTAGTTTACTAAGCCAGATCTGGAGGGCACCTTTGGGATAAACGTGGGTCACAGAGGCAGATGTGGTTACTGCCCCTGAGAGGTTTTCAGGAGGTCTCTTGTTTACTCATTTCCTTAAAGGGGGAGAGCACATGGGAATTGGGGTGGGTGGGTGATAAGGAAAATGGTCACATTCTTGTGAGACTTCATTTAGTGCTAGTAAATCTACGTTTTAAACGAGATGAGGTGAAAGTTTTAAGATAAAAATGGAGTAAAGGAAGAATCAATTATGCAACCCTCTCTGGAGAGGTGGAGGAACAATTGCTCTCTCTTCTCTTTTTTTAATTGAGATGGAGTTTCACTCTTGTTGCCCAGGCTGGAGTGAAATCGTGCAATCTCGGCTCACCACAACCTCCACTTCCCAGGTTCAAGTGATTCTCCTGCCTCAGCCTCCTGAGTAGCTGGGATTACAGGCATGCACCACTACACCCAGCTAATTTTGTATTTTTAGTAGAGATGGAGTTTCTCCATGTTGGTCAGGCTGGTCTAGAACTCCCGACCTTGGATGATCCACCTGCCTCAGTCTCCCAAAGTGTTGGGATTACAGGCATGAGCCACCATGCCCAGCCCAATTGCTCTCGTTCTATCTTTGTTCTGCACCTGGGAAGATCAGCTTGTGTAAACCAAAAATAAAATTCTAAGGTCCCCCAACCATCTGGATGGACCTCTCCTCTTGGCCAAGGTCATTCCAAAGTTAACCTGAAAAATTCTTTCTGTCTCTATTTTCTTTTCTGCTTGCTTTAAATCTGCTGTTACTTTTCTTCTGAGATAAAAATCACTGTTTGAAATGGAAGAACATTCCATGCTCATGGATAGGAAGAATCAATATCGTGAAGATGGCCATACTGCCAAGGTAATGTATAGATTCAATGCCATCCCCATCAAGCTACCAATGATTTTCTTCATAGAATTGGAAAAAACGACTTTAAAGTTCACATGGAACCAAAAAAGAGCCCGCATTGCCAAGACAATCCTAAGTCAAAAGAACAAAGCTGGAGGCAGCTACCTGACTTCAAACTATACTACAAGGCTATAGTAACCAAAACAGCATGGTACCAAAACAGAGATATAGACCAATGGAACAGAACAGAGCCCTCAGAAATAATACCACACATCTACAACCATCTGATCTTTGACAAACCTGACAAAAACAAGAAATGGGGAAAGGATTCCCTATTTAATAAATGGTACTGGGAAAACTGGCTAGCCATATGTGGAAAGCTAAAACTGGATCCCTTCCTTACACCTTATACAAAAATTAAAGAGGGATTAAAGACTTAAATGTTAGACCTAAACCCATAAAAACCCTAGAAGAAAACCTAGGCAATACCATTCAGGACATAGGCGTGGGCAGGACTTCATGTCTAAAACACCAAAAGCAATGGCAACAAAAGCCAAAATTGACAAATGGGATCTAATTAAACTAAAGAGCTTCTGCACAGAAATAGAAACTACCATCAGAGTGAGCAGGCAACCTACAGAATGGGAGAAAAGGTTTGCAATCTACTCATCTGACAAAGGGCTAATATCCAGAATCTACAAAGAACTCAAACAAATATACAAGAAAAAAAAAAACCCCATCAAAAAGTGGGCAAAGGATATGAACAGACACTTCTCAAAAGAAGACATTTATGCAGCCAACAGACACAGGAAAAAATGCTCATCATCACTAGCCATTAGAGAAATGCAAATCAAAACCACAATGAGATACCATCTCACACCAGTTAGAATGGCAATCATTAAAAAGTCAAGAAACAATAAGTGCTGGAGAGGCTGTGGAGAAATAGGAACAGTTTTACACTGTTGGTGGGACTGTAAACTAGTTCAACCATTGTGGAAGACAGTGTGGCGATTCCTCAAGGATCTAGAACTAGAAATACCAATTGACCCAGCCATCCCATTACTGGATATATACCCAAAGGATTATAAATCATGCTACTATAAAGACACATGCACACATATGTTTACTGTGGCACTATTCACAATAGCAAAGACTTGAAACCAACCCAGATATCCACCAATGATAGTCTGGATTGAGAAAATGTGGCACATATACACCATGGAATACTATTCAGCCATAAAAAAGGATCAGTTCATGTCATTGGAGGGACATGGATGAAGCTGGAAACCATCATTCTCAGCACACTATCACAAGGAGAAAAAACCAAACACTGCATGTTCTCACTCATAGGTGAGAACTGAACAAGGAGAACACTTGGACACAGGAAGGGGAACATCACACACCAGGGCCTGTCATGGGGTGGGGGGAGGGGTGAGCGATAGCATTAGGAGATATACCTAATGTAAATGATGAGTTAATGGGTGCAGCAAACCAACATGGCACATGTATACATATGTAACAAACCTGCACGTTGTGCACAGGTACCCTAGAACTTAAAATACAATAAAAAAAAAAAATCACTGTTTGGATCTAACTGGTTTATTGTTGTTGTTTTTGTTGTTTTATAAACCAGTAAGTTTGTATTAATATCTCATGGCTAGAGTTCTGAAGTAAAAGCTATAGGATTTTTTTTGTATGTGTGTTGTGTATTTTTGGCCACAAGATACCAAATTGGTTTAAAGGTAAAGAGTACTTGTAAATTAAATAGTAAGCCCAAATGCTTCTCAAGTTCACATGACTTAAGTAAAATCTTTAATTGATAAGTTGGTTTTAAAATTATTGGTAAAGTAATATTAGTAATGGAGGAACTGGCAACATTTTTGTTTGCATTTATTGATCAAGTGGTTTCATACTTAACCCTGCAGAATACTATAAGGAGTCAAAATTTGCCGTAAGGGTTGTAAAACTCTAAATCAAGCCTAAAATAGAATGATTGTTGCTTGTGTAATTTTCGAAGACATTTAATATTGTAGGTTTAATGAAAACAGCTAAATCTCAAATTACTAGTAAAATGCCTATGTACTTAACTTTAACTTTATTGCTTAGGTAAATGCCTGCAATTCACAGGCTATACAGATGGTTAACAGGGAAATAACTTTAAATGATGACTATCACAGTTTTTATAAGTAATCTACATAAACTATTAAATAAATCAGGTAAGTGTAACGGAATAAATGCTTGTAAACAAACTTGTCATAATTTATAATTTAAAGTTATATTAAATAATAAATATTAATTAAATGGGATTTCCAATTTAAAAATTATAGGAGAACATTAAAAAATGTGTTCTTATTAAATGGTGAATAATTTTTGTCTACTTCAAAGGTTATCTAAAGGTTACATATAAAACCATGTAGGCTGGGCATGGTGGCTCATGCCTGTAGTTCCAGCACTCTGGGAGGCCAAGGCAGGCAGATCACTTGAGAGTAGGAGTTTGAGACCAGCCTGGGCAACATAGTAAAATCCCATCTGTAGAAAAATACAAAAATTAGCTGGGTGTGGTGGTGCACACCTGTAGTCCCAGCTTCTTGGGAGGCTGAGGCAGGAGAATCACTTGAACCTGGGAGACAGAAGTTGTAGTGAGCTGAGATTGCACCACTGCACTCCAGCCTGGGCAGCAGAGCAAAACTCCATCTCAAAAATAAATAAATAAAACAAGGTAAAAGGAACCAAGATATAGGAGAGTTGTAAAGAAAGTTATAGATATAAAGATATTTTTTGGCAAGAAGATAAAAGAAAAGTAATTTTTTATGAGAAAGAATCTTATATGGTGAATTTTTGTCCTAAAATGAAATGGTTGTTCAAGAAAGAGGGATATTTCAGACAAACCAGAAAGCTCAAGCATGTTGTGAATGGTCTATGTAAGTAGCAATACAGTTAGTAAAAAAAGGAAAATGTTAAAGTTACATAACTAAATTGACTATAATTAAAATAAATTATAATAGTCTTTATAGATACTGGACTCATTGAAATACACTTGTACAAAACTAAATTGGTTAGAACAAGATTTTTTGAAAATACGGAAGTACTCTTAATGCAAGAAGTCCTTAAGTTTTAAATTCTATAATCTGTTTCTCTTTGAAACATACTTCGGATTGATGTCTCAGAAGCACAACTTCTACTGTACCCTGCTGCTTCAGCTCTTTTGAGAAGGCCTGGGATAGTAACTCTCTCCTTCTCCTTCTGTTGGCTACTTTACCTTTTGTTGGCTTTTTAAAAATTAATAATCTAAGGTAAGGGAGATAATTTTTGAAAACAGGCAAATGAAAAATCTTTTGGATCTTTCTTTATCTGTATGTCTGTAATATCTGTATGTTTATATGTGTCATGTGAAAGTGATAGTTCACTACCAAACTGTGTGAAAGAGTTCTCATTAATTGACTTAAAGAAAAGTAAGTGCTTATCAGACTCATAAAAAGCTAGCTCTGATGCCTTTTTGTTCACATCACTTTAGTAATATTTGGTAAGATTAATTTGGTAAATTTAATCTCAAAATTCTGTCCAGTAGTTAAAAATCTTAAAGTCATGTAATGTTAAATTAAGTAACCTCAGTTTTTTTCACTGGGAATTTGGGTTACTAAGAATTAAACTAGTAGGAGAGTAAGTGGTGTTTCTGGTGAAGTTTATACAAACACAAGGATGTGGCTTTTGCTAAAGAAGATGTATTTTTTTCTAGTTTAGAGACTATTTAAAAGTCACTTTATATAGTGACTCTTAAACCTCAAACTCTAACATTTCCTTTAAAATAAGGAAAAAATTATATAGATGAAACCAAATGGATACAGAAAAAAAAAAAGGCATGGAATGAGAAACCTTTGCCTCCTGGGTGGCCATGTGGTCACCCTTCTTAAGGAGCTGCAGCTGGGCTACATTCTGTTCCTGAAGGTAAAAGCTACCAGTGGGATTCAGAGACAGATCATACTCATACTCCCAGGAAGTTAGCTCACTCACTGCATAAGGAAATTCAAAATAATAAAAAGCAAAATATTCATCCCTTGGTTATTGTTTTCTGTAATAGCTAAAGTGAAAGTACAACAGTGCTGGATTGGGCCTTAACACTGGACCATGCTCCCATGTGGATCTGTCTCAGTTCAGTCACTAGCCTCAAAGCTACCCACAAAAGGAAAAATTTAGCCAAGGCAACAAAAGTGACTTCTAAGACCTGTGATTGCTAAGAAGACAGTCAGTGTGGGGGAAGGGCAAAATCAAGTAACGATTAAAACCAGAGGGTATGATGTAAAGGAATTGTTCCATTTTTAGATTGGTATCATGAGCTTCTTGAGAAACATTTATTATAATAGATTGTAAAAATAACTACTGTATTGGACAGTATCCAATGGACAGTATCTTTCATTTTAAAGACAGATGTGGACAGTATCTGTAAATGCTACAGAATGAAAGAGCATGATTGGGTTGATGTAGGACCCACAGCTCGCTATTAAACAATCCCTGAGGGATATATGTGATCCAATTGCACAAGAGGTTATTCCTGGGAGAATGAACAGCCTAGTGGACTGGATAATTGTCACTGTAAAGTCTGTTTGCCCTGAGAAGGGAACTGCCCAACTCTCCCTATAAAATGCTAAGTGGAACACCTTGGATGAAGCAGCTGATATGCTTTACATATAAACCATGTGGGACTGGATTTGTGATGACTGGGATATTCTCCCCTGAATATGTCTATTACCCAGGTCATGGTAAATGTTGAGGGTAAAAGAGTCCATTTTATGTGGGCACCTTCGGTGATATTACTGCTTGAGAAGCCTTATCAAATTTTCTGTCCCCCATGAGTCTTATAGATGCTTAATTAAACATTAGGGCAGTTACAAAAAAAAAAAAAAAGGGAAAGGGAAAAGGGAGTTAAAGGACTTGCCCCAGAAGGGTGGTGGAATCTTTAGATGGTTTTTAAGAAACGAAATAAATAAAATGAAAACTGATGGGGTTAAAACAAAGGTCTTTACGACACCATCAAAAATTGGGTGGACCAAAGGGAACCCCTGCTGTTCCCCCAGCATGAAAGGGCCCCACACAAGTTTTCTGTATTTGACCCAGATTGGAGAAATTTTAAGAAGAATCAAAAGGCAAAGGTTATAATGAGAAAGCTTACATTGAGGCATGTTGAGATGAAGATTGACAAAAGGGCCTGAGTCCTTTGGCTCAGCTCCCCGTTGGGAACCCAAATCCCTTTTTACTAGAAAAGGTAAAATGGTCTGCGGGTAGAGAAGAAACGTTCCTGGGATGGGAACATAAACATGTACAGATTTATAGGACTATGAAATTTGAGCTGTTTAAATAAGTTTTATGAAATGTAGTTGTGACTCTTACCTAAATGTCATATGAAAATGGATATTGTATCTGGCTGAGGGATGTTTCCCCTATCTAGAACTATCCAACTGAAGGCATGTCAGTCTGCCCTTTAAGAAATGTTAATTATATTACAGGATCTTTTGGGGCTTGATTTTCTGGCTAGAAACCTCTGTGACTGCTGTGCCTTTGCTCAAGATCCTTCCTTGCATCAGGGAAGAATGAGGTACACAGATAAGTGGAGGGTGAACAACACTAACATGAGCTTTGTTGAGTGTTACAGCAGCTCAGAGGAGACCCACAGTGGATAGCTCGTCTGTAGGCAGGTCATCTGTGTGGAGTCTGTAGTTCTTACAGAGAGGAGGCCCTGGAGAAGGCAGCTCTGCTCTGCGGCTGGTCGTCCTGATGTCCACAGCTCTCAGTGGAGAGGAGGCTCTGGAGAGGGTGGTTCCTCTCTGCTGTCGGGTTGTCTCTCTGCAGCTCTCAACAGAGAGGGTACTCTTCTTCCTCCTCTGCCCTGCTGTGGCTGAGCCCAGGGCTTTTATGGACCTCAGAGGGGAGGAAGTGCATCCTGATTGGTCCATGGGTGGCCAAGGGCAGCCCCAAAGAGGCACCATGAGCCCCCACTCTGGTGCCTAGGACTGGCAGCCTGGTCTCCAGCCTTCAGGCCCTCCCTGGCCTAGACGTGGGGCCTTACTGGGGGCCTGGCCCCTTTTGCCCAGGAATCAATCTGCCTCCCACTGCCATTCACGGCCCCAGCCCCTGCTCAGAGATTGGAGTAGGCGCTAGGAGCAGAGAGAGGCCAGGCAGTGGGAGCAGACACCCCTGAGCCTGCAGAGATGGGGAGTGGGGAGAGGAGGTCCTTCCTGGGGCCCCTGAGGGTGCAGGCTACAGAGACACCGGGTCCTGCACCTGGGAGGGTGGCCACAGCTGCACCTGGGAGCTCCCACCCCACCAACTCGGAAGGGCCCAGGGCTCTTGCTTGTTCCCAGCTCCTGCCTACTCCAGGAAGTGGGAGGCCCAGGTCTGCAAATGCAGGTCCAGCTGCTGTAGCTGCACCTGGGAGGGCAGATCCTGCTTGTTCCTGGCCACTCCATGGCAAAAGCACAGGGAGGCACAAATCCACAGCCACAGTTTGGGAGGTTGCGGGAACACTCACAGAGCTCCCGTCCCAACTCAGAAGGGATGTGGCTCCAACCAGCTTCATGGAGTGTGCAGCCCAGCCAGGCCTCCCTGCTGCAGCTGCTGTGATGGCATCAGCCACTGCCATCAATTGTACATGTTAAATGGGAAGTAGTAAGACTGCCCGAGCCCGCAGAACGTAGGGTAGAAGCTGGAGTTTTGCTTGGGACAAATCCTCCACTTCATAGCCCTCTGTGGAGCATTTACTGGGGCTTATGGCAGAAACCTGTGGGCACTTCCCAATGACTCCTGGGCCTTTGGACTGGAGAGCTTCCGCTTGCTATGGAATGTTAACTGAAGCTATCCCTTTGCTAATAGGAATAATGGTGCCAAAAAAGGAGTTCCATAATAAAATAAAAATAGTTTGCATAGGATCTTGTTGCCTGGGGCTGCAAGGAGGAGATGCTTATGAGTAGGGAGCTTGTTTTTCCCCAAGACTAACTCTGAGGAGCTGCTGGAGTCTACGGAGCCGGATAAACAGCTCTCATCCAACAAGGACTGCTTGGTCGTGAATGACAGTTTCCAGAGGAACAAATGACATCTTGTTTGGCAGTCTGCTGCTCTTGTTAAACAAGAGTCAAGGAAATAATTTTCTTTTGAGTTAGTTACAGTTTAGAGCAATTGGGTTTTGTGAACAAATTTACCTTTCTATCTGAGTTTGACTAAATTTGCAAGTTATTTGTGATTTTATGATAATATAGTTATTCACATACATTTAGTAAGAGTCTAAATGTTTTGTTTTGAAACAGGATAATTGGAGACACTGGTTATTTTATCAGGGCTTTGACTAGAATAACATATTTTTGGCTGGGCATGGTGGCTCACGCCTTCAATCCCAGCATGTTGGGAGGCTGAGGCAGGTGAATTGTTTGAGCTCAGGAGTTCAAAACTAGCCTGGGCAACATGGCAAAACCCCGTCTCTACAAAAAGTACAAAAATTAGCTGAGTGTGGTGGTGGTGCCTGAAATCCCAGTTACTCAGGAGGCTGAGGCAGGAGAATTGCTTGAACCCAGGAGGTGGAGAGGTTGCAGTGAGCCAAGATCGTACCATTGTACTCCAGTCTGGGTAACAAGAGCAAAACTATCTCAAAAAAAAAAAAAAAAACAAAAAAAAACAAAAACATATTTTTAGATAAAGTTCTAGCAAAGCCAACTTAAAAAGAGCCTTTATAGTCAATTGGTTCTTGCTGCACTTTATGCAAATAATCAGGCCAAGTATAATAAGACTAAAACATATTTTTCCACAGAAATTGGTCTTAACTATAATGTCTGTTAGAAGAGGAGAGCTAGAGAGAAATTGAGTCAAATGAAAAGTGTAACACTTGTTACTGATGACAGTCGTGACTTCTGTTTTTGAGTGCAGATTGAATCACAAATTATCTCTCAGCTGCAAGAATCCTGTAAACAGCACCAGGCTATAATTTTTCTTCATATTTATAGTTGGTGCCCCAGCAGAATAGGTTCTTTTTTCTGTTCTGACACAAAAATACCCTTTTGATTGTCAAATTATTAATGTTTTTTATCTCTTCTTGTTTTACCTCCAAGAAAGCCACAATCACGGAATTCTGGAGTGATACGGTACTGGCCCCTGGGCATTCCACTGTGCCTGCCTGGTTTTCACGGCCAATGCCCCGCTGCTAAGACTATACAAGCACCCTCCCTCTAGGACCACGGACTATAGCAGAAGAGCTGGGTGCCTGAGATTGTAAGGGCTGGTTTTGTTTGTGTGTGTTTGTTTGTTTTTTTGTTTTGTTTTGATGGAGTTTTGCTCTTGTCACCCAGGCTGGAATGCAGTGGCCTGATTTTGGCTCACTGCAACCTCTGCCTCCTAGTTTCAAGCTTTTCTCCTGCCTCAGCCTCCCGAGTAGCTGGGATTGCAGGTGCCCGCCACCACACCTGGCTAATTTTTGTTTTTTGAGTGGAGACGAGGTTTTACCATGTTGGCCAGCCTGGTCTGGAATTCCTGACCTTGTGATCTGCCCGCCTTGGCCTCCCAAAGTGCTGGGATTACAGGTGTGAGCCACCGCGCCCAGCCTGTAAGGGCTGGTTTTGAGGGAGACAATTAGTTCAGACCGGCCAGCCATGATGGCTCACACCTGTAATCCCAGCACTTTGGGAGGCTGAGGTGGGTGGATCACAATGTCAGGAGTTTGAGACCAGCCTGGCCAACATGGTGAAACCCTGTCTCTACCAAAAATACAAAAATTAGCCAGGTGTGGTGGAAGGGTGCCTGCAATCCCAGCTACTCGGGAGGCTGAGGCAGGAGAATCGCTTGAACCCTGGAGGCAGAGGTTGCAGTGAGCTGAGATCGTGCCCTTACACTCCAGCCTGGGGGACCAGAGCAAGACTTCATCTCAAAAAAATAAAATAAAAAAAAGTTTATCAGCTGTTATGGGACAGATTACTAAACGACCATAAAAAGCATTGCAGCACAACAAAAGTCTCTAAAAATCCTTAGCTTAAAAGGTTTTATCAATGCTTATGTTCTGTATCGCTGATTACTGTAAGTCTATAACTAAAACCAAGATTACAGTAGTTCAGTCAGGTTTGTACCCACGCCCTTGGCTTTTTGTTTGTTGGCTTTTTACTTAAATTTTTAAGGGTTAATGAATGCTTGTCTGTGTCCATTCCCATTTGGCCTAGAACGTTTTAATTGGCTGTAAGTCTTTTGACTCTAAGTCTCTTGGCCATAAGGTGTCCTATTGAGAGGCAGAACAGGTCCAGGGCAGGCAGCCATGTCACCCTGGCAATGCTATGGAACAAAATAAAAGCTCGGTGGCCACTGGTGTTGCCTCTGACAAATGTTGGCCACAAGGGGAGGATGTAAACCAAAAATAAAATTCTCAGACCCCCCCAACCATCCGAGTGGACCACTCCTTGGTCAAGGGCATTCCAAACTTAACCTGAAGAACTAGTTCAGGACATGATGGAAAAAGGGAGACGGACAAACCTCATGATACCCTCCTTCCTTTTTGAATCACAGATGGAATAGGGTTAAGTCTGGTAAGAAGCATTTACAATCGATTCTCTTTGAAGCCTGCTACCCAGAGGCCTCATCTGCACGTGGTGACCAAGGTTTTCTTGGTCTCCACAACCTGTGGTAACCCATACATTCCTTTCTTTTCATTTATTTATTTATTTATTTAGACAGAGGCTCGCTCTGTTGCCCAGGCTGGAGTGCAGTGGTGTGATCTCGGCTCACTGAAAGCTCTGCCTCCCGGGTTCACGCCATTCTCCTGCCTCAGCCTCCCGAGTAGCTGGGACTACAGGCACCCGCCACCATGCCCAGCTAATTTTTTGTATTTTTAGTAGAGACGGGGTTTTACTGTGTTAGCCAGGATGGTCTCGATCTCCTGACCTCGTGATCTGCCCACCTTGGCCTCCCAAAGTGCTGGGATTACAGGCATGAACCACTGTGCCTGGCCCTTTCTATTGATAATAACTCTTTCAACTAACTGCCAATCAGAGAACTTTTGAATCAGACTATGACTTTGAAGATGCCATACTGTCCTGCCTTCTTGTCCCCCCTTTCCAGACGAACCAATGTACATCTTAGATGTATTGATTGATGTCTCATGTCTCCTTAAAATGTATAAAACCGACGTATACCCTGACCACCTTGGCCACATGTCCTCAGGCTCTCCTGGGGCTGTGTCATGGGCCATTGGTCACTCATATTTGGCCCAGGATAAATTTCTTCAAGTATTTTACTGAGTTGACTCTTTTTGTCCACACTTGTAATCTACTTTATCAGTGTGAAGTTGAACAGTCTTTTGTTTTAGACCTTAGTTTTTATGAGCTGCACTTGTAACCGCCGGACAGGTTCTCCTTGCCTGCTGCTCAGACAGAGCTGATTTATTAAGATAGGGAATTGCAATGGAGAGAGAGTTTAATTCTTGCAGAGCCAACTGTATGGGAGACCAGTTTTTGTTTGTTTGTTTGTTTTGTTTTGTTTGAGATGGAGTTTTGCTCTTGTTGCCCAGGCTGGAGTGCAATGGCACAATCTTGGCTCACCACAACCTCCCCTTCCCGGGTTCAAGAGATTCTCCTGCCTCAGCCCCTGAGTAGCTGGGATTACAGGCATGTGCCACCACGCCTGGCTAAGTTTGTATTTTTAGTAGAGACGGAGTTTCTTCATGTTGGTCAGGCTGGTCTCGAACTCTTGACCTCAGGTGATCTGCCTGCCTCAGCCTCCCACAGTGCTGGGATTACAGGCATGAGCCACCATGCCCAGCCCAGAGTTTTATTATTGCTCAAATCAGTCTCCCCCAAAATTTGAAGATTGGAGTTTTAAGGATCATTTAGTGGGTGGGGGGGTTGAGTAGTGGGGAGCGCTGATAGGTAGGATTGGAGATGAAATCGGGCAGTCGAAGCTGTCTTCTTGTGCTGAGTCAGTTCCTGAGTGGGGGCCACAAGACCAGATGAGCCAGTTTATCCATCTGGGTTACACCAGCTGACCCATTGAGTACAGGGACTGAAAATGTCTCAGGCACCAATCTTAGGTTTTACAATAGTGATGTTATCTGTAGGAGTAATTGGGGAGGTTTAGAATCTTGTGGCCTTTAGCTGCAGGACTCCTAAACCATAATTTCTAATCTCATGGCTAATTTGTTAGTCCTCCAAAGGCCATCTAGTCCCCAGCAAGAAGGGGGTTTGCATCATTCTCAGCAAACTATCACAAGAACAGAAAACCAAACACCGCATGTTCTCACTCATAAGTGGGAGTTGAATAATGAGAACACATGGATACAGGGAAGGGTACATCACACATAGGGCCTGTCAGAGGGTGGGGGGATAGGGGAGGGAGAGCATTAGGAGAAATACCTAATGTAGATGATGGGTTGATGGGTGCAGCAAACCACCATGGCACATGTATACCTATGTAACAAACCTTCATGTTCTGCACATGTACCCCAGAACTTAAAGTATAACAATAAAAAACAAAACCAAAAACAAACAAACAAAAAAAAGGGCGTTCGTTTTGGGAAAGGGCTGTTATCTTTCTTTCAAAGTTAAACTATCCTACGACCAGGAATGGACAAGGACAGCTTGGAGGTTAGAAGCAAAATGGAGTCAGTTAGGTCAGATCTCTTTCACTGTCATAATTTTCTCAGTTCTAATTCTTGCAGAGGTGGTTTCAGACTTAAATTGCAGATCTAAAGTTATAATTGGCATGTCTTTGTTTAAGGGAGGACACACATCTTGAAAGGTTTCCAGGCCAGCAAAACATTTACGCCTGGGAGACTTGTGGCAGCCGAGGTGCCCGGCCCTGCCTTCACGGGGGCCTGGCTAGCAGGAGCCTTGCAGCTTGCGAAGCAACAGCCATGCATTTGGAAGAGGGTGTTGGGTGACTCGGCTTGTAACCACCCAAGGGGTTCACCTTGCCCGCTGCCTAGACAGAGCTGATCAAGATAGGGGAATTGCAATAGAGAAAGAGTAAATCATGCAGAGCTGGTTGTGCAGGAGACTAGAGTTTTATTATTACTCAAATCAGTCTCCTCAAGCATTGAAGCATTCAGGGATCAGAGTTTTCACGGGTAACTTGGGTTGGGGTAAACCAGTGAGCCAGGAGTGCTGATTGGTCAGAGATGAAATCAGAGGGAGTCAAAGCTGTCTTCTTGCCCTCATCAGTTCCTGGGTGAGGGGCCACAAGGTCAGATAAGCCAGTTTATTGATCTGGGTGGTGCCAGCTGATCCATGAAGTTCAGGGTCTGCAAAATATCTCAAACACTGATCTTAGGAGCAGTTTAGGGAGGGTCAGAATATTGTAGCCTCCAGCTGCATGACTTCTAAACCATAATTTCTAATCTTGTGGCTAACATCAGTCCTACAAAGGCAATCAAGTTCCCAGACAAGAAGAAGGCCTGCTTTGGGAAAGGACTGTTACCATCTGTGTTTATAAACTATAAACTAAGTTTCTCCCAAAGTTAGTTCAGCCTACTGCCAGGAAGGAACAAGGACACCTTGGAGGTTAGAAGCAAGGTGCTGTGGGTTAAGTTACATTTCTTTCACTGTCTTAGTCATAATTTTGGAAAGGCGGTTTCAAGCTTTCAGGCCTAACTTTCCCTTTGGCTGAAGGAGTTTGGGGGTCTTGAGAGTTTTTGATTTTCCCTTACGTGTTGTATAAAAATAGTCTCTCAACGTTGAGTCCTGCCTACCTTACTGCTTGTTTTTATCAAAAGACGACATATGGGAATATAATCGGTTAAGTGTAAAGCCTTATTCAAATGTAAAGTTCTTCCCAAGATCTGCTCTCCCTTTCTATCTTCCCCGACTGTCGGTCTGGTCCCGCGGGAATCCGGGGCGGGTTGGCGCAAGACGAGAGCGCCGGCACCCCAAGTCAGGGTACTGCACCTGCCCCTTGGGGAGACCAACGACCGCTCGGTCTTCTGCTGCTCCTGCCTGGCGGTTGCTAGGAGCCGGGGAAGCGCAGGCGCATTGGGAGGGGCCACGGACACGCCGAGCAGCGACCACTCGGCCTTCCCCTGCTCCTGCCTGCCAGGTGTTAAAATGCCGGGAATGCGCAGGCGCACTGTGAGAGACCGCAGGGCACGCTGGGCAGGGCACGCTGGGCAGGGCACGCTGGGCAGGGCACGCTGGGCAGGGCCGCTCGGCCCTCTGCTGCTCCTGCCTGCCGGTTGCTAGGCGCTGGGACGCGCCTGCTGAAGTGTGCGGGGCTGCAGGTGGCCTCCTTGGGGTGGGCCGTGCCTGGCCGGGGCCGAGGACACCGCGGCTGCCCGGGCCTGCGAGAAGCAATGGAACCTGGGAAGGTCGGTGCGGCGCTGGGTCTGGGCGAGGGGTGGTGGAGCTTCGCGGACTCCTCCGGGCGTCGCTAGCAGCGCCGCCGCCGCCCTCCCTCTGCGCAGCGGTTCTCTCGACCGGGCCGGGGCTTCCCGGAGGAGCCGCGGTGCCTCCGAGGCAGGAAGGGAAATGGAGGCGCGGCTGGCCGTCGGGCTCCCGGCAGTCGGGAGAGGCGGTGTGTGCAGCCTCAGCCCTGCGGTCGCCGCCGTGGCCGGTCTCCTCGCGCCCGGCCTGGGGGGCGGCCTCGGCCCCTGCTGCGGGGCCGGGATGGCGGAGGAGCCACGTTTAAAATTTTATTCAATTTTAGCTGATTTAAGTTTAAATATGACTTGTCACAGTTTAAGAGGTTGAGAGAGTGCAGCCTGGGTGCCTGAGTTGGAATTCCGGCTTTTGTTTTACTTGCATGACCTTGGCAAAATTACTTAACAGGTCTTGTTTCCTAGTTCATTCAATGGGCACAATAATAATGGCAGCATTATAGGGTGTTTAAGAAGATTGAGATATTATGTGTAAAAGTGCATCGACCAAACCAGTGCCTGCTTTCATTAACACTCAATAAATGTTAGATATTACTGTACTATTCTGTTGTCTATTGATTCCCCACCAAAAGATGAGTAATTTAGTTTGCATACATTTTCTTCTACCTTCACTCCTATTATTTTTTCCCCTATCACTTACCTTTATGTGTTGAATAATATTCCTTAATTTGTATTTTCTGTTATATCAACCTTAGGGTGTTTTGTTGTTGTTGTTGTTGTTGTTGTTGTTGAGACGGAGTCTCACTCTGTCACCAGGCTGGAGTGCAGTGGCGCGAACTTGGCTCACTGCAACCTCCCCTCCAGGGTGCAAGCGATTCTCCTGCCTCAGCCTCCTGAGTAGCTGGGATTACAGGCGTGCGCCAGCACACCCAGCTAATTTTTTGTATTTTTAGTAGAGATGAGATTTCACCATGTTGGCCAGGATGGTTTCGATAACCTGACTTCGTTTTTTTTTTTTTTTTTAAAAGATAATTCCCCTCTGTCGCCCAGGCTGGAGTACAGTGGTGCGAGCTCTGCTGACTGCAACTTCCAACTCCCGGGTTCCAGCGATTTTCCTGCCTCAGCCTCCCAAGTAGCTGGGATTACAGGCATGCACCACCACGCCCGGCTAATTTTTGTATTTTTAGTAGAGATGGGCTTTCTCCATGTTGGCCAGGCTGGTCTCGAACTCCCGACCTCAGGTGATCCGCCTGCCTTGGCCTCCCAAAGTGCTGGGATTACAGGCATAAGCCACCACGCCCGGCCAACCTTAGATAATATTTTTTAACTTTCCCCTAGTTAAGATTAGGAAGCTACTGCCGTACACTCTCCATTTCTCCCTAAACCCACTAATTTCCTGACCCTGTCTGGTGTCAGGGTCAAAGGGGTCATCTTTTCTTACATTCAGTTAATGTACCACAATGGTTTTTGCTTCATATTTGGACCATGTCCTTCTTAAATGGCCCTATTTGCCTTTTTTTTTTTTCTTTTTGGCAAAAAAAGAACACATGCTGTTTTAAATTTTTAAACCCTAGGATGTCTTCTAGCTTATTAACGTGATATTATCTGTTTAATGAAATCCTCTTAAAAGAAATTCTTCCGAGAGCTCACTGACTTTATGTTCTCATCAGGACAAATTGTTTTCTAGACCTGCACAGAGCTATGATCCGGGAATTCTTTCTCATTGTGCTTCTGGGTTAGGCCTACTGTTTCTTGGATCAAGTGTCTTCCTCTTTTTTGAAATCTCCCTGCTTTTTCCATTGGAGTATATCCTCACGTACCTTTTTCTTTTCTTTTTTTTTGAGATAGAGTCTTGCTGTTTCACCCAGGCTGGAGTGCAGTGGTGTGCTCACGGCTCACTGCAGCCTCCACCTCTCAGGCTCAAGCGGCGTTCTTGCCTCGGCCTCCCAAAGTGCTGGGACTACAGGTGTAAGCCACCATGCCTGGCCTATCACATACCTTTTTAGACAAGAGTATATGTGGGAAGAAAACTGTATGCCCTAAGAATATCCTTATTGTACTGATAGATTGTTTAAGAGTTTGGCTCACTTTGGGAGGCCGAGACGGGCGGATCACGAGGTCAGGAGATCGAGACCATCCTGGCTGACACGGTGAAACCCCGTCTCTACTAAAAAATACAAAAAACTAGCCGGGCTCGGTGGCGGGCGCCTGTAGTCCCAGCTACTCGGGAGGCTGAGGCAGGAGAATGGCGTGAACCCGGGAGGCGGAGCTTGCAGTGAGCTGAGATCCGGCCACTGCACTCCAGCCTGGGCGACAGAGCAAGACTCCGTCTCAAAAAAAAAAAGAGTTTGGCTCAGCATAGAATTCTAAGAGCAAAATAATTTCCCAGAACTTTGAAGATGGTATACTTTTTGTCTTCTAGCAGTGTGTTTGACTGATAAGATATCTTTGTGAGTAACATTTTCTTTCTCTCCAGAAGATTTAGGATCTTTATCTGTGATGTTCTGAATATGGATGTAGTTTGTTATAGATCTTTTTCCATTTGTTATTTTTGACATTTGACCATCACTTGGGGTTTTATTCTGATACATATTTAATAAATAAACTTCATTTTTTTTGAGACAGTCTTGCTCTGTTGCCCACACTGGAGTGCAATGGCATGATCTCAGCTCACTGCAACCTTCACCTCCCAGGTTCAAGTGATCCTCCTGTCTCAGCCTCCCGAGTAGCTGGGATTACAGATGTGTGCCATCACGCCCAGCTAATTTTTGTATTTTTAGCAGAGACAGGATTTCATCATGTTGGCCAGTCTGGTCTTGATCCGCCTGCCTCGGCCTCTCAAAGTGCTGGGATTATAGGCATGAGCCACTGTGCCCGGCCAGTAAATAAACATTTTTAAAGTAGCAAAAGCAACAGAACCTCAGAGCTGGATATTTCATGGCAACTAATCAATTCCTGTAACAAGTTCTCAATTTTTAACTTTTTAGAAAGTTAACCCATGGGTCATTATAATCTAATTATGTATCTATTATGCTGTGATAGAGAATTAATTAGTATAGTCTATTTCATAAGGTAAGGGGAAGGATAAAATTTTCATGAGATTATTGGAATACAATTGTATTGGATTGCCGGGCGCGGTGGCTCAAGCCTGTAATCCCAGCACTTTGGGAAGCCGAGACGGGCGGATCACGAGGTCAGCAGATCGAGACCATCCTGGCTAACACGGTGAAACCCCGTCTTTACTAAAAAATACAAAAAACTAGCAGGGCGAGGTGGCGGGCGCCTGTAGTCCCAGCTACTGGGGAGGCTGAGGCAGGAGAATGGCGTAAACCCGGGAGGCGGAGCTTGCAGTGAGCTGAGATCCGGCCACTGCACTCCAGCCTGGGCCACAGAGCGAGACTCTGTCTCAAAAAAAAAAAAAAAAAAAAATTAAGAAGAGTGATAAATCAGTTCATCTTGAAGGCATTTTCTTTACGTTCAAACATATACTCCGTTTTTCTAGTTCTNTTTTTGAGACAAAGTCTCGCTCTTGTCCCCCAGGCTGGAGTGCAGTGGGCGTGATCTCAGCTCACTCCAATCTCCGCCTCCTGGGTTCAAGCAATTCTCCTGCCTCAGCCTCGCAAGTAGCTGAGATTACTACAGGCATGTGCCACTATGCTGGGCTAATTTTTTTTTGTATTTTTAGTAGAGACGGTTTCACCATGTTGGCCAGGCTTGTCTGGAACTCCTGACCTCAGGTAATTCGCCTGCCTCAGTCTCCCAAAGTGCTGGGATTACAGGCGTGACCCACGTTGCCCAGCTGGTATTATAGCTTTTAGTATACACCAAGCTTTTCCTTCAGTTTGTTTCATTGTACTTAGCTGCTCACATAATTGATATCATGAATATAAATAGTTTTATGTTCTTTATTTGTACTGAGATCATACCAAGTTTCAGTATGTCGTAGCTATTGAAAAAAACTTAATGGTGTCTTTGCAGGCTTTATACCTGCCTGCATGGTGACAATTTTCTTTAATATTAGCTCTTTAAAAATTCTTTAATTTATCTTGCTTACAATGTATATGACTATTAATTTTTATGGTCAATGAAAATTTTAGAAATTTCTAAGTTTTTTGTTACATACCAAACAATTGATAGGTAATGTGTGAGTTTATTGTTATGAAATTTATTAATCATAGCTTGAAAAATGTAAACATGTATGTTTGTGTTTTAGGTTATTCTTAGTTTAAAATAAGTTTCTGCCCTTTTAATTTTGATGTGAGATATGTGCTAGTGATGTGACCTGTTTAGTACAGTGCAATGCCATTTCATTTAGAAAGGCTGAATGTTTTAGAGTAGATAAGGTGGGATTTCCAGGCTGGTCCTCACTGATCCGCTTGTGGGGTTCCTCCTGAGAACCGCAGAAACTGGCGTGAACTCTCCATTCAAAGGCCTGTGCTGATTCTTGACGAAAGTTTAACAAGGCTCCTAGCAGCCTAAGGCCACCTCTGGGACAGCCCAGCTCAGGGTTGTCTGGAAGAGCTCAGGGCTGTCAGAATAATTTACTGTTTTAGCCAACACCCGCGGATAAGCCCCTGACATCCTTTTTAAAGAGAGTTTAAAAGGGCTTAAATTATGAATCCTTCTCTGTCCCTTTGAGATGTCTCTAAATCTGCAATTCAGGAGTGTCTTTGAAAAGAGCAGAAAGGACAGGAGGGCCTCTGTTCCAGTCTCTCTGGGAAGGTAGGATCCTAACTACTGTAATTATATCAGCTAGCAGACACAGCGAGCCTAATCTCAGTTACACTGACCAGCCTTTGTAATTTTTCACTTGAGCTCCCCTAGTCCGGGTTCTCCCCTAAAACACTCCCTCACCTCAGTGCAAACAGAAATGGAGCTCAGCTGTTTCCTGTCCTGCCTGCAGTTACAGAATGAAATCTGTTTCACCACTCCAACGTCTGGCATCCCCTACCCACACTTCTCATCTGTCAGCCAAGTCTAGAAAGGAATCAGCCTGAGGTCAGCTCTGTCTACAAAGTAGACTCAGCGCAGTCTGCGTTTTAGGCATCTGCCGCTTTGATGTAGCAGCTCGCAGATGGGACTTGAATCTGCAAATACACGCATACCGAAAACACGGGTGCTCCCTGCAGCCACATTTGTCACACGGAGTACGGAGTGTTAGAAACAGCCGGTGTGGTCACCAGCCAGGGCCTAGGTGAGTGAATTACGGTGACTGTAGGGAATAACCTTGAATTCAGCGATGGAAACTGATCATCCTAGTTTTCTTAGTTTCCGTTTTCTTGGGAGCACTTTTCCTACCAGGGAGCGTCAGTTACACAGTCAGGTAATAGAATGAAGACCTGGATAGGCTGCATTTCATAATTTGGCCCTAAGTAATTTGATAACTTAAAAATTATAGTGTAAAGAATTTTGGAAAAAACGAGGACAGCAAAAGGTAAATTACGTCTCAGTCCTAAAGGTGGGAGCCAGCCTTGCACTCTGGGTCTTTTAGCGTGTGCCTAGTTTGGTGTGTTGCCATACAGGGTTAGTGAAGCACACTGCTCTGGCCATTAGTGGCCCGCTCATTCCAGTCTGTAATTCTGAGAATTCACGTTGGTGTCGTTAACGTAAAGAAAATTCAGGCAAAATTAATTATAGAGACTATCAGGGCCATGGCCTGGGAAACACTGGCAGGTGATCCAGAGAACAGAGGAGAGGCTCGAGTGTTTAAAGAGAAAAGGGCAAATCAGCAGAGGGGAGGATTACAAAACACTTTGTCCAGAATTCCCATTGTTTTACAGAAGTGACATTGATTATTGATTATTGATTGGTTATACATCACTGAACTGTAGGTTATGAATTCTGGTGTCCAGTGTATGACATTGGTAGGTTAATTTATGGCTATTGGCCAGGTGTGGCGGCTCATGTCTGTAATCCTGGTACTTTGGGAGGCTGAAGTGGGAGGACTGTTTGAGGATAAGAGTTCGAGGCCAGCTTGGGCAACATAGCAAGACCCTATCTCTGAAGAAAAAAAAAAGCCTGGGCATTGTGGTGCTATTCTGTGGCCCCAGCTGCTCAGGAGGCTGAGGTGGGAGGATTGCTTGAGCACAGGAGGTCAAGGCTGTAGTGAGCTATGATAGCACCACTGCACTCCAGCCTGGGTGGCAGAATGAGACCCTTTCTCTAATAAGAATAATAATAATATGGCTGTTGGTGGTGATGCTGAGTCAAGAGGTCATAAAGCAGGCGGCTTATTTAGCTCCGGGTGTGGGTGGGAGCAGGACGTCCTTAGCTCCGGGTTGGGGTGGTGGGAGCGGGACGTCCTTAGCTCCGGGTGTGTGGGGGAAGCGGGACGTCCTTAGCTCCGGGTGTGTGGGGGGAGCGGGACGTCCTTAGCTCCGGGTGTGTGTGGGGGGGGAGCGGGACGTCCTTAGCTCTGGGTGTGTGGGGGGAGCGGGACGTCCTTAGCTCTGGGTGTGGGGTGGGGACGGGGAGGTCCTTAGCTCAAGGTGTGGGGGGGGAGCGGGACGTCCTTAGCTCCGGGTGTGTGTGGGGGGGGAGCGGGACGTCCTTAGCTCCGAGTGTGTGGGGGGAGCGGACGTCCTTAGCTCCGGGTGTGTGGGGGAGCAGGACGTCCTTAGCTCTGAGTGTGTGGGGGGAGCGGACGTCCTTAGCTCTGGGTGTGTGTGTGGGGGGAGCGGGACGTCCTTAGCTCCGGGTGTGTGGGGGGAGCGGGACGTCCTTAGCTCCGGGTGTGTGGGGGGAGCGGGACGTCCTTAGCTCCGGGTGTGTGTGGGGGGGGGAGCGGGACGTCCTTAGCTCCGGGTGTGTGGGGGGAGCGGGACGTCCTTAGCTCTGGGTGTGGGGTCTGGGTGTGGGGGCGGGACTGGGACGTCCTTACCTCGGGGTGTGTGAGGGGGAGCGGGACGTCCTTAGCTCCGGGTCGGGGCGGTGGGAGCGGGGGTGGGGGACGTCCTTAGCTCCGAGTGTTGGGGGTGGAGAGCGGGTCATCCTTAGCTCCGGGTGTGGGGCGTGGAGTGGGACGTCCTTAGCTCTGGGTGGGGTGGGGGGGGAGCGGGACGTCCTTAGCTCAAGGTGTGGGGCGGGGAGCGGGATGTCCTTAGCTCCGGGTGTGGGGGGGGGGGGGGGGGGG
>NC_037670.1:182780664-182789119 GCF_003255815.1 Theropithecus gelada
GGGGGGGAGCGGGACGTCCTTAACTCCGGGTGTTGGGGGGGGAGTGGGACGTCCTTAGCTCCGGGTGTGGGGTGGGGACGGGGAGGTCCTTAGCTCAAGGTGTTGGGGGGGAGCGGGACGTCCTTAGCTCCGGGTTGTGGCGGTGGGAGCGGGGATGGGGGACGTCCTTAGCTCCGAGTGTTGGGGGTGGAGAGCGGGTCATCCTTAGCTCCAGGTGTGGGGCGGGGAGCGGGACGTCCTTAGCTCTGGGTGTGGGGGGGGAGCGGGACGTCCTTAGCTCAAGGTGTTGTGGGGGGAGCGGGACGTCCTTAGCTCAAGGTGTTGGGGGGGGAGCAGGACGTCCTTAACTCCGGGTGTAGCGGGGGAGCGGGACGTCCTTAGCTCCGGGTGTTTGGGGGGGGGGGAGCGGGACGTCCTTAGCTACGAGTGTGTGGGGGGGAGCGGGACGTCCTTAGCTCCGGGTGTTGAGGGGGAGTGGGACATGACCACTGTCACATTTCAGTGACTCTGGATGGAAACGTTTAAAGGAGCTCACATTCCTCAGATTAGTTTCTTTTCTTTCTCAGTGTCATGCAGGAAACAGGATGACGATGTGGACGTCAGTGCTATAACACTGGGTCCATGTAGGTGAATGTCACAGGGTTGGGCCACTGTGTCTTTGTCGTGTGGGGACTCAGGCTGGATGGTGCCTTTGCTGCTTTGCACAGATCTAGTGGTCAACTTGAAGGTCCAGAATGGATTTATGGCGGTGGCACTGGAAGGAAGAATGGATTTAGAAACATGTTAGAAACAGAAATAGTAGCATCTGGTGACGCTTTCATCTTTTTATTTTTTAATAGAGATGGAGTCTTGCTGTGTCACCTGGGCTGGAGTGCAGTGGTGTTATCACAGCTCACTGCAGCCTTGACCTCCTGGGCTCCAGTGATCCTCCCATCTTAGCCTCCTGAGTAGCTGGGACTATGGTTGAACCACCGTGCTTGGCTGAATTTTCTTTTTTTAATAGAGATGGGGTCTGCTGTGTTGCCCTGGCTGGTCTTGAACTCCTGGGCTCAAGTAATCTTCCTGCCTCAGCCTAGTAAAGTGCTAGGATTACAGGTGTGAGCCACCATGAAACCTGGCCCAAAAGAACTTCCTTTAAACATTTCTTAATGTGTAATTAATTAATTCAAATCAATATTTAACTTTAACCTCTGATGAGTGTTTTCTAAAAGATGAGGCTGGGTTGGAAAGCAAGGGGAGAAGCCCACTGTCCACAGGTGGCTGCAGATGCCAGTGGCACTTTCTCGCTGGAGTCCGCCCCGCTGTTGGAGGGTATGTGGCTGCAGCAGTGAGCGTCAGGTCCAGGGTTTCTGCTGTTTGGCTTACAGAGCGGGAAGCCCGCACACCCACTTGGTGTGTGGGTCGGACAAGATGGCACAGCGGTGGGGTTTGCTTTCCATCTGGGCCATGAGCGTCCTCCCTGCAAGTGACGTTTTGGCTCCACCACCTCTGAGGGTGCACCTTGGAGGTGATTTCAGCCCAGGTTTATTTCTCCTTGGATTTCAGGATGAGATGAGAGTGGGGAAAAGAATTCCCTTAAAGCCCTGCATTGAGGGGAAGCGGAGTTAAATTAGTTTGATCTGTTTTGTTTGGGAGGCAATTCAAAGGGATTTAAACATTGTTCAGGGTTCTTACTGTACAGTTCTCCAAAGAGTTTTGTTATGAAAAGGTTCTAGATTATTTAGTTCATGTGAATCAAGCGTAAATCGAGGGACAGAGGCCCTGGGGAGTTGATGCTAGGCAGCCCCTCATCTCCTGTTTGCTCACCATGTGCATGAAGGATGCCGGCCCAGGACACGTGCGTGCAGATGCTGAAGACCGCAGGCTCCAGTTCTCATCCACTATGTGGGCTGAATCATGCTGATGGTTTTGCTGCCTAGCTCTCCTGATGTCTCGCCCCTGTCCCCAGGTTGGGATTTGTTCTGATGGGAGTACTGGGGAACTTTGCCCATCAGTTCCATACTCGAAGAGTTGATTTTAAGCATGGATTGCTGGGCTGCTCCGTACGGCAGAGTCTGAGGGCTGGTCAAGTTGGTCTGTAAAAGGCCTTGACAGAAGCATGTGGTTTACATGTGGCAAGTGGGGACCGACAGCACCGGGGCAGGGAAGCCGTAAATCGTTGTTGAACAATTTGAAACTCCATAGAGGGAGACAGCATGGATAGAAAACTTGAGGGTAAACAGTCCATATTAGCTGAGTTTTAAGTGCTCCAAAGTAGTCAGCATTCTGTGCATTTAAGAAAATGGCTGTTTTTTTTCTTCCTGAAAACTAGAGAGACCAAAGAAAAATCCTGTGATCTCTGTGAGAGACCTCTTGTCTTGAGGGTTTTTAACTTTATCAGCATCAGTAATGTTAACAACCATTAAGAAACCCCACTGGATGCGTTTTGTGACATACTTACTTTTCACATTCTGAGCTGGTGGCCTTGTGCCTTCCCAGTGTCCCCTGAATGTCCTCAGCATCCCCTGTGTGTGGCACCCGTGTCTCGTGGTTGAACTGTGCCCTAAGGTTCTAGGTGTCCCCTCTCTGTGGCGCCCACGTCTCCTGGTTGGACTGTCCCTGAGTGTCCTGGGTGTCCTTTCTCTGTGGCGCCCACATCCCCTGGTTGGACTGCCCCTTCGTGTCCTGGGCGTCCCCTCTCTGTGGTGCCCACGTCTCCTGGGTCTCCTTGTTGGACTGTCCCCGAGTATCCTGGGCGTCCCCTCTCCGGTCACTCATGTCCTGGGTTCCATTCAGCCTTTTTGTTTATAGCAGGTCCTATATTAAACCTTTCTGTAGAAGTTAACTTTAAATAAAAAGAGTTGGCCAGGCACAGTGGCTCACACCTGCAATCCCAGCACTTTGGGAGGCTGAGGTGGGCGGATCACCTGAGGTCGGGAGTTTGAAACCAGCCTGACCAACATAGAGAAACGCCGTCTCTACTAAAATTATGAAACTTAGCCGTGCGTGGTGGCGGGCGCCTGTAATCCCAGCTACTCGGGAGGCTGAGGCATGAGAATTGCTTGAACCTAGGAAATGGAGGTTGCAGTGAGCTGACATCGTGCCACTGCACTCCAACCTGGGTTACAGAGTGTGTCAAAAAAAAAATTATTTAATATATTTATGAGGTATTACAGCTTTTTTTGTTTGCCCTAATTTTCACATGTCCAGGAAGAGTTTTAGTGGCTTGTCCATGAAAAGTTTCCATTTTTCGTTTGGACTAAATCTGTTTTTTTTTTTTTTTTTGAAACAAACTCCCAAATGCTTCCTTTATTTATACCTCTAAGGAAGTGTTTCTCAAAGGGAAAAATTGGATAATTATGGTATATTCTCTGCAGGAAATCATCCTTGATTGATTTTGCTTAGCTGAAGTTAGGTTTATCATCAAGCTCTGGTGTACTGGGATTGTAGGGTTGTAGCCTGTGTTGTTGGAGTGTTACTGTGGCATGGTGATAAGTGGTTAGGTTTTACTGGGGTTTCAAGGTTGTACCCTGTGTTGTTGGAGTATTACTGTGACATGGTGATATGCGGTTAGGTTTGGCATGAAGCTCTGTTGTACTGGGGTTGTAGGGTTGTAGCCTGTATTGTTGGAGTGTTACTGTGGCATGGTGATAAATGGGTAGGTTTTACTGGGGTTGTAGGGTTGTACCCTATGTTGTTGGAGTGTGTGACTGTGGCGCGGTGATAAGCACCTGTGTGTTCTGCACTGAGGTTCTGCTCAGGCCTCAGTGCAGCTGTGGAGCGGGAGCAGCACAGAAGAAGGAGCTGTGGCTGCACTGGCAAAGCTCATGCTCCCCTTGGGGAGACCAGCGTGGATCTTGTCGGAATCACCATCTCGAGGGTTGCCAGGAGGCGGTGGTGCAGTGTGACAGGAGGCGCCCCAGCTGGGGGCGAGGGTGCAGAAGGGGAGTCCCAGCCTTGCCTTAGAGCACAGTCAGCCTTTCCTGTCCTCGGGTTCCTGTGGGTCGGGGTTTGGGAGTGGCATGGGGGGACGTTAGGGTGCAGTCCTCACGCTCCCTGAAGGTTGGGTTGGGCTTAGGGGCCCTTCTGAGGTGTGGGCTGGTGCTGGCCTCTGCCTGGGCCTCCCTAGGAGTGCTTGGGCATCCTTGTGCTATGGCATCTGCGTCTCCCAGGGTGTGCGGTGAGAGCAAGTGGTCGCCACAGCCAGGTAGAAGCTCTGGAAGGGACCCTGAGCGGGAAGGCACACAGCTAGGCCTCCACCCCGCCCTCCTCATCAGAAGTGTGGCTGGGCGGGCGGCTTGAGCTCAGCAGTTTGGGCAACGTGGCGGAACTCTGTCTCTACAAAATACAAATATTAGCCAGGTGTCATCCCAGCTACTGGGGAGGCTGAGGTGGGAGGATGACTTGAGCCGAGGTTGTGCCACTGCACTCCAGCCTGGGTGACGGAACCAGACCCTGTCAGAAAAACAAAAAGATGACGACGAAGAAGAGTGTGACATAGAATCTGGCCCACGTTCGCCAGAAGGGGAATCGGCTTGACTTGTAAAGGAAGGGTTGTTGAAGTGTCAGTGGAAATGTTTTAAGACCACAGCACCTTGTTATTTTAATATCCCCCTCAGATTCTTAGAACAGTTGGATACCTGGTGAGCCGGCTGCGGGGGTGCCTCCTTTCCCGGCACACAGTGTGGATTCTCTCACGGCTGGTGGTGAGGCACTGCAACATGCTCACCAGTGCTGGTGATGTTATGCCCAGACCGTTTGATCCCCAAAGAAGACCACCAGAGTCCAGTGTCAAAGCCAAGCGGCAAGGATCTTTACTACAAGTTCGAACTTGGTCCCTCCATTCCACAGTATACAAGAGGGGCCCCGAACAATGCGAGCGTTTGCTTTTTATAGCCCGAAAGTTGCAGGGGAACAAAGAAATTCTTTTGGCTCCCGCGCTTTCAGTAACCTTGAACGGCTGTCCCCTTATCGGAGACTTTCCAGGTGGTGTTTGTACTGGACTCAGGGAGTTTGAGAGATATATGGTGGTATGTGGTGGGATGGGAGGATGGGATGTGTTTGTACTAGGCTCAGGGAGTTTTGAGCCCGGGGCTGAGGAATGTGCCCAGCTCCTTTCAGTGACAGAGGACTAAGACAGGCCTTCCTTTCCGGAAGGTGAGGGCTTAGCTGGAGGGATGTCATCTCTCTTGAAAGGTGGATTATCCAGCGAGGAGCACACACTTTCGTGGTGGAGAACAGCACACATCAGAGGAGTTGGACGGCATTTTTGGGCCTGGGGCCTTTTTTGGGTTTTATCTGCGCAGCCCCAGCTCTGCGGCAGTGCTCGGTGTGTGTGAGGAGCTTGGCGTTTATTTCCTGAATACAAGTACAGGGCCTGTGAGGGCCAGAGAGACAGGTGAGCTTGTGGGCCCACCGGTTGCCCAGTGCAGCGGACGGGTGTGACTGGGTGTCCTCAGGGACAAGCAGGCTTTCCCTGGCGACTGTTGAGCATTCACTCCACAGGAGTCGGTTCCGTTCCTGACCTGTGTTGGCACTTGGCAGGACTCCAGAGCTGAAAGCTGCTGAGCCTCACGATGCCTCACTGTGCTCATTAGAAAAATGGAGCCGATAGCCTTCTTAGTAGGGTTATGAGATGGAAATATTGTGCTTGACTCAGGATAGCACGTGGTACGCACCAGATGCTAAACTCGTTTCTGTCTGTCTGTCATACATCCCAGCTGCTGTTGCTGTGTAAAGGGCTGTGGTGTGAGACGACAGCAGCCGTCTAATTTTCTCACATACTCTGTGGATCAGGAGAGCTCACAGCAGCAGGCTTAGTTCTGTCACTGATACCTGGGGCCTCGGCTGGGGAGACTCGAGGTTCGGGAGGTGGTGACTCATGGGGGGCCGCGGGAGCTGTGCCTCTCACGCGCCTGCCCTGGTGGTGGCTGTGAGGGACCCTCTGGGCTGTGGCATCCGCAAGGGCCTCTCCCCAGGGCTGCTTCTCTTCCTCACAGGGGAGTATCTGGATCTGCAGCCCAGGAGGACCAGGTGGAAACCCATTGTCCTGGGAGGCCCACGATGCCTTATGTCCTGGGTTGAGCCCAGCGGCTGCGGAAGGAGCACAGACTCCTGCGCGCAGCAGTTGGGACGTGAGTCTGTTGTGGCTGTTTTTGGAAAATACGGTCTGACACAAGATATTTTAAACCCACGGAATGTTTGTCCTTCCTCTGTTGTTCAACTGCTGTTGTAACTTGTTTTCACTTTTATTTTGTAATATTTAATAGTTTCTGAAGTAGCCAAAGGGATACATTTTATAATAATGTGTCATTTTTAAGACTAGTGAATAATTTTTAAAAATCTGTATTTCTGTTACCTTTTATTCCAGGAAGTAGAGAAGTATTTTCTGGCATGTCAAGAATTAACTGCCATTGATTTAAATGGCCTAATGGAAAAGCTGCTCACTGGAGCACAGACAATTAATTATTTTAAACTTTAAACCTTCTAACTCTATACTTTTCTATTTAGAGAAGAACCAAAGATGATACCTGGAAAGCAGATGACCTCAGAAAACATCTCTGGGTAATGACTGTAAAGATTTGGATTGGGGTCTGTGAGGGACTCGTGTGGTTTTCTTGGACCCAGTTTACCTGGTACACAACACTGTGTGACTTTGGTTACGTGTGCCTCATTGCAGAAGTACTTTCAATTCAGAGGTGAAGGCGTGCAGCTCACAGTCCCTCTGGAACGTTTGTTAAGCCAGCTGGACCCTCCCACCGCTCGTGGGGCCCTGCCAAGGCTCAGGGGCCTCCGCCCTGCTCCGGGATGGGAGTCCTGGCTTCAGGGGCTGCAGCGGTGGGGTGGGGGGAGGGGCTTTGGGACGGCGGTGGGGTCGGGGGAGGGGCTTTGGGACCAAGAGAGTCCTCATTTGTATGGGACCCAGGTGGTTGGTGTCTTAGCGACTTTAAAACATAGCTTCGGTATCTCTCTTTTAACACATATAGTATTTTATTTATTTATTTTTAATTAATTTTACTTTATGTTTTAGAGATGGGGTCTCACCCTTTTACCCAGGCCGGAGGGCAGTGGTGAAATCATAGCTCACTGCAACCTTGACCTTCTGGGCCTAAGCTGTCCTCCCGCCTCAGTCTCTCGAGTAGCTAGGACTACAGACATGAACCACCAGGCCTGCTACTTTTTTAATTTTTTAATTTTTTGGGTAACATGCAGATCTTGCTGTGTTGCTTGGGCTAGCCTTGAACTCCTGGCCTCAGGCAATCCTTCTGCCTCAGCCTCCCAAAGTGCTGGGATAGTAGGTGTGAGGTACCATGCCTGGCCCTACTTATTTTTTTTGAATTTTACTTTATTTTTCACATTTAGGGGTTATAGGTGCAGGTTTCTTACATGCGTATCTTGCGGAGTGGTGAAGTCTGGGCCATTAGTGCGCCTGACACCTGAATTGTACCTGACACCCGAATTGTACCTGTCACCCGAATAGTGAACATTATACCCGATAGGTAATTTTTCACCCTCTGATACACGTAGTATTTTAGATTTGATTTGCCGATAAATGTGAATGTCCATGATATCAGGGGTGTGGGTGGGCAGCTGTAGAAATCTAAGCTTGACTCCATGTCCTTTAGTGTTCTAAGAACCTCCATGCAGGCCCTGACCCGTCTAGGATTGGAAACTGAGATTGGAAAGCAGCCGAATGCAAATATGTTTTAAGGTCCTTCAGCTGTATGTGCTTCTCACATTCAGGTATTAAAAGTCTAATGGAAATCTGCCTTCCTGGTCACGGAGGACCCTTTGTTCTCTTGTTTTAGGCCATACAGTCAGGCGGTTCCAAGGAAGAAAAGAAGCACAGAGAGAAGAAGCTGCGTAAGGAGTCTGAAATGGACCTTCCTGAACACAAGGAGCCGAGGTACAGGGGTCCCGACCAGGATGCCCGGAGCAGAGACAGGGCGGCTGAAGTCCACACTGCTAAGGAGAGTCCTCGTGGGGAGAGGGACAGAGACAGACACAGGGAGAGGAGAAGAGACGCAAAAGACCGGGAGAAAGAAAAGCTGAAGGAGAAACATCGAGAGGCAGAAAAGTCTCACAGCAGAGGAAAGGACAGGGAAAAAGAAAAAGACAGAAGGGCCCAGAAGGAAGAGCCCCGGCAGACCGTGGCCCGCCACAACCTGCTGGGCCAGGAGACACACGACCGGCAGCTCCTGGAGCGGGCAGAGAGGAAAGGCCGCTCAGGTGGGTCCCTGTTTGCCTTCCTGCAGGGCTGTTTCGCTGCTGGTGACAGGTTGATAGCCCACTCCCTCCCCTCTCTCCCTCCCTCCCTCCCCTCTGTCTCCTCTCTCCCTCTCTCCCTGTCTCTCTCCCCTCCCTCCCCTCCCCTCCCTCCCTCCATCCCTCCCCTCTCTCCCTCTCTTCCTCTCTCCCTCCCCTCCCTCCTCTCTCTCTCCCTCCCCTCCCTCCTCTCGCTCTCTCCCTCCCCTCC